>NC_133814.1:2811666-3113333 GCF_043250625.1 Sebastes fasciatus
TACAAGGTTGGAAGAAATGTGTAGGAATGGCCATGATGTTGAATGTTTAATCTTCGTGCTATTTTAGTGTCCGATGTGAAGCAATTGCAACATAACGCCATCTCCTGGAAGGTCAAATCCATTCAGTTTCTTTGATTCAACATCACAAAAGTTGACGGAAAATCATGTTGTCTCCTTTTTTTTCAGTCCTGATATATTATAGTTAAAAAATTAAAACTGAAATGAATTCATTTTACTTTATTCTTTTTTTTAACCAGGCAATATCATTTCGATTTTGTTTTAGTTTTTTTCTTATAGGATATAGTTTTTATTTAGTTTCACTTTATTAACAATATTTTTCCCTTTTAGTTTCAGTTTCAGTTTACTATAATAACCCCGGCTCTGTGAAGAGGACCCGCTCTGTATGTAGATATAAACGGCTTATTCTAAGCTAACAAAAACACAATGATTCTTATTTCCAGGTGATTATTCACCAAAGAAAACATACTTATTAATATCATATTCCATTTCTGCCAATAGATCCCCCTAAATGCTACACACTGTTCATTTAATATTATCTCATAATGCCCATGTGCCCCTTTTTCTTTGTCAGTCCTTCTCACCTGATCCTCCCTCTCAAATCCAGGTGCTCTGCCGTACCCTCCCTCTCCTGCCCAAGGAGACAGAGGCTCTGCTCTCCCACTCATGTCCTCGCACAGAGACAAAACACTACCCAGCAGCCCGTGCTCCGCTACACATGACCCTGCAGACGGGGAGAAGGGGTCTGAAAGAGAAGCAGATCTAGGCCCGGGCCCCATGTTGTGTCTGCTGGGACTTGAAGAAGCTTCTTGGGAAGGAAGAGGGTCTGGAGGTCTGGGGGGTGGAGGGGAGCTTGGTGTGGGGAATGGTGGTTCCTCTGGAACAAAGGGCCCTGGAGGAGAAAAAACAAAACAAAACATAATGTTTAATGTTTAATTGTAAAATCAATCATCAGGTGGCTGTTGAGGTTTTTAGAAATGTATCGTGGGGACTTACTTTCAACATGAGCGAAGGCACAGAAGGGCCCTCTGGGACAGCTGCCACACTGCTGCATGTCATTACACTTTGTGGATTTATAGATCTGTGACAAAGTAACAAATCAACACGTTGATATTCATCTCCTGTGATTTCTGGTCTACATTCTATAGACCCTTTTACAGCCGACGTCGCGATTACATCACGGTGTTAGCTGGAGGCAAAACAAAGAAAAGACTGGAGGCACACACGAAGCACCTCAGAGTAGTGGGCTAAAGATACACATCTAAAATGTCATCTTGCTGTGTGGTTGGGTGCCAAAAACAATATTGCCTACATTTGAGATGACAAACTGTGATTCGAAGCTCTAGTAAGCAACAATATCAATGAAGCATTTCAGAGATGGAGAGAAAATGTTGCTAATAGTTTAGCCTCCTGCTAACCGCAGCAGTGAGCCATTGGTTGCAGTTAGCAGAACGCTAAACTATTAGCAACATTTTCTCTCCATCTAGCTAGCTAGCTAACGAGCCAGTCGTCCCAAGTCCTATTGAAAGAGGCTGGGACATGAGTCTTGGGGTATGGGGTATAACACATGCGTAGTGTAATTGAAGCTGCGGTCGTGCGTTGCGATAGGCTCAATTTTGGCGAGTGCAGATTTTATCGTGCATGTGTTGAACCCCAAAGATATGACGTGTTGATGACGCGTGACATCTCCTCTTTCCAACCTCCTTGAGTCGTCCTCTCCTCCCAAAGTAACATTAGTCTGTCAGTCGGCTAATCTGGTGCCATTGGTTAATGTTAACTTTCTCAACTAACACTCGTGGTCCCGGAGAGTGAGTGTGACTGAACATAAGACAACAAAACTTGCTAGCCAGCATTAACTAACATGTTCAGAGAATTATTCTACCTCCACTCAAAATACGTCATCATATTTACTAACAGAAAACAGGTCTATAAGGTCTCTGCTGAAACAGACAAACCTCTGGGTGGAACTGCTGTTCTGTTCTTGTGTGGCAATACTGACATCCCTCCGCTCCCTCGCATTTACTGGGATCCCCCCATTCCTCACTCTGTTTCACAGCTGGACACGGCAACGCTCTGCGGCAGCAAGGACAAACTTGGTTAAACACATCCACAATCAGGCAAAAACAAAACCGTGACCTTTCAAATATTATCCTTTTACAAGCTATAATGGAGCACCTGTATTTGTGCTTGTGCGGGCTGCGTCTCCTGTCTTTACTGTTATGGTAATATGGACAGGCGTAACCTTGACGGCACAGACGAGGAGGTTTCTTACAGAGTTCTGTCTTGTAGTGGGACAGCACGTAGTTGTTGTCTAAGGAGATAAGACACAGAAGACACAGAAGGAGACAATGAGGCTAGTAGATGGCGAGGGCTGGTCAAGAGTCATCACATCAAGAAAACAGTAAAATGACTGGAGACCCTCCAAACAGAGAAAAGAGAGCGACGCTGTTTTCATAGCATTCATAGCAAAATATTAAAGGGGAACACCGCCTAAATTAAGAATTCCAATATCTTATTTCCATGGCCAAGGAAAGTTCAATCAATATTTGTGAACATGAGCTCCTCCCTCTCAAAGCCAGAAACCAGAGAAGTAAGTGTCAAACTTGTGATGTCATAGGGTATAAAGTGTGGAGCTGCTCCGTAGACAATGAATGGGAGACGGATTTTGTTTTTGTTTGTTTTTTTATCCCCAAATGAGCTTTATTCTATTGTAGTGTTGTCAGTTGTGAAACAGAAAATGTTCACATAAACTCAGAACGTTCCCCTGGGTGCTCTCAGTGTCATCTAGAACATCTCTCCACATTTATTGTCTGTGGAGCAGCTCCACACTTTATACCCTATGACATCATAAGTTTGAGTTTTACCACTCTAGTTTTTGGATTTGGGAGAGAGTTGTTCACATTTACTAATATTTTTTGGACTGTCTTAGACAATAGGAGTAACATATATGGTTTTTGAAAATGGGCGTAGTTCCCCTTTAAGGCCACGTTCAGTATAAACATTCCCCTCTCTTTCTTTTGAATCACTGAATTTCATTTGAGGCCAGTCGTTGCCATGCTGCGGGGGTGCCAACACAAAAAAACGCAGGGATCATCCAGCAAAAAAGTTGGCATCTTTCACATTCCTGGTAAATTAATTTGTAACATATTTCTACGGTTTACCTCGCAGTTAAAGATAACATAGCTGCCACTAGGGGTGTTAGGAAAATATAGAAATGATCGCAATATTATGTTTTGTGATACTATATCAATTCTGAAAAACACCATCAACTTTTAATTAATAATTTACGTGCAAAGATGAACTATGTCAATACTTTATTTCATTTGCAAAGAGATGAGCCCTCTCAGTGTATGTGCCCTCTCAAAGCAGTGCTGTGATGTTGGATGTTACAGGGACTGTGATAAATGTAAATGAAGATCCCACTGTTCTGATTGCATAAAAAAGTTTGTTTTTTACTCAGATTTTATGCATAGTATAACAGTTTTCCTAAAATTAAAATCAAAAAGATCGGAATATATCGCCTTGCTTACAGTATCTCAATATGTCAAATCATAACTCCTATCGTATCGCCAGATTCTTGCCAAACACAGCCCTAGTTTCCACCGTGATACCTCTCCAGAGATGTGAAATCCTGTCTCAAGTGTATTATAGATTACTATGCAGTGTTTATTTCTGGATCATATTTCATGTCTCAGCAGTACCTGTAAACAAAACTTCCCCACCAATGCACCGCCTTGCTTTAATTTAACACAAGGCTTTTTTCAGTTTTAAAGTGCTGTAACACAGATGTACCTTGCCAGCGTGGTTCCTCACTCAGGATCTTCTCTATGAGAGCTGTGCTTGCTGCCTGTCCTGACTGTCCATCTCCTCCACCTCCCTCTGTGGGCCCCGAGCCCCCCTGAGACTCCATCACCTGCACTTCCCTGTGAAATTCACAGTGTAAAGACACTCTGTAAACACCTGCAGCACAAATACACGTACAGAAACTGATATGAAGTCAAAAGGTCAATTGGTTACATGGTGAAAATTGAGTTATTTTGGCACCTGATATCATAAACAGGGCTGCGCAGGTCATGTGATCCGTGTGCAAAGGCACAGTGGGAACCGTTTTTGCTGCAGTGGCCTTTTGCATCTGTTTCATGAATACATGATCCCGTCTTATAGTAGCGGAGGTGGTATCTGCGCTCTGTGTCACCTGCTGTCCGATGTAGAAATGGGCATCTGCAACACACAGAAAAGAACATGGATACAAGGATTGCGTCCCAAATTCCATATTAACATGCTATTTAGTACGCTAAAACAGTGTATAAGATTTCTTAGTATGTCTGAAACCCTAGTATGAAACCAATAGTACGCAAATTGCATATTATTTGCGGTGAAATATTACCGCATGCAAACGCTGGACACTACGGCGGCCAAAATATCCCACAATGCAATGCGGTAGTAATGACAACATTAACAACAGACGTTAACGGACAACTGTGTAACATCAATAATGCTTCAATTAAGTGTAAGTATAAGATTTCACTTTACTAGGCGTAATATATGTTTTAAATTAGTTCAGACTTTATGGCTCTCACAAGTCATCGTTGGGTCACATGACGTTGGCACGGGTTACCATGGTTACATGTGTCCAACCGACAAGACAAGAACCAAGAACCAGCTTCATTTGCTTGGAATTTTGTTTTACAAAGTTAGGAAAGCAATGTTTAATTCAAGCCTAATGTTGCCTTACACATAAAAGAATAATTCCAGTCACTTCCACACAGTGAGGCATACAGCTTATTAATTAAAGACTGTTATCAGATCCGTACTCGGTATCTGACAATAAACAAAGCCCAGGTATTGCTGTCAGTATCCGAACTGAAAAAGTAGGATCGGAGCATCCCTAGTAGTTTTATTGTAAAACATCGCAACTACACGTAATTCACAACATATTATGGTTCTTGTCTGAACTAAATCAAAATAAATTAATATTTTTTAGCAGCTAAACTTTTCCTTTCTTTAAGTCTGTAGGTCATTTTATGTTCTTCATTTGTTTTCTCTGCAACTAGACATTTTGAGATGAGAGCTGAAATGTTAATTTAGCACTCCACCAAGTGATTCATTAGCATGTATCAAAAACATCCCAGTTCCACCCTCAATGCTTTACATTTACATTCCCCATGTCTGTGATTGTCACCAAGAGGGTATCAGACAGACCATAATGGCTCAGCACATTTCAGTGTAAAAGAGTCCCACAGAGAATGGCTCTGTTCAGGTGTTAATGCTCACTGTGAAGATTATGCATCAGCCACTATTCACCTTGAACACCTCCAAGGTGTTCAACTTGACTTATAATTGTGGACAGGGTGTGTCCTCAATCACTACTTAACTGCCTTTCACCCAAGGCTCCTTTGTCATGTGATACTCCACACATTCTGGTGATTCACTTGAACAATTCAAGATTTAAATGTAAAAGCTGACAAATGTTAGAGAGGAGACAGGGACAATGCTTTGGATGCCAGCTAGATTTAACCATTTAGAGTTAAAGAGGCTTCTGCAAACCCCAAAATGACCTACAGTAGGTCTATGGGATTTGCAACTAAAGGCCAGGTCACCATTATCATCTTACTAGATACAGTGTGGGCCGCTTATGAAATTCAGTGCAAATAAAACAATAACACTTCCTCTTTATGGAGGTCCATGATTGTTTATGTAAATGTATGGGGGGGGGGCTCATGATAACCAATGCAAACATGATGTGAAACAGTCTTGTACGACACTGAAATATCAGTCTCACTCACTCATCTCCATCAGGGCAGGTGCCTGTTCCCTCATCATATTTGGTGCAGTACACATCTGGGCTGTAGTTGAAGGTCCCGTCCCGTCTGCGGATGGGTCTACGGCGCCGCTGGTTCAGGAAGTGCCAGTGGAAACAGGAAAAAGGCCTGTGTTGTGTACATTTATGCTGCACGAACAGGGGGCACTGCTCAGTTCTGAACTCCTTCAGATATCTGGGAGAGAGGAAAAGCAAGGGAGGGGGTGAAATACATTTCTAGAAAGTGGTACTGCCTTTTACAGTTTCTCAGACACAAGTGTGTTCATATTCATTTACAGTACAGATAGTGATTATTTCTCTAGAGATCCCTTATCTGTCTGCTGCTGCAAAAACTTCTTCATTTATAATGCTTAAGTTGCATTAGGTTTATGCAGCAGTGAGACATATTCACAAACACAGAACTGAAATCCTGCTTGCTTATAGTGATTGTTTATCTATCCATCTTACAGATGTTCCTCCTCATCTTATTCTCTGCTGCTGTGACAGACTTCTAGGCTAATATATAATATAACTAAACTTGCATTAAGTTTATGCAGCAGTTAGACATATTCACAAACACAGATCTTAAAGTATACAGTGCCACAAAGCTTGTAAGACATGGCTCCTGTTAGTGAGTAACGTTAGGCCTCTTTATGGAGACCTGCTCCGGTTAATAAGCACATCATCACTCACTAGACTTGCTTCGCTCATTCTAAAGAACAGGAAGTTCAGTTTTTTTCAGATACAGTTTAGCTGTAGTTTGGTATGTGCAGCTACACGTGAGGTTGTGTACACTTAGCTAGCTAATCCAGCTAACTAGCTACGTACGTGTAATGTTGAGGTTTCTCGGGCTGCACGTTCAACACGGTTGCGGGAGATGTCGAGCCTCCTGCGGGCGAAGACGAAGAGGACGAGGAGGGTCCCCCGGTGGTCGTCGCTGCCGAACATAACGGAGGCTGTGAGTGTGTTTTAGACATTATTTACCCGTTTGAAGCCTAACAACGAGAAGCTTGTTTTTAGCTTACTGGCTAGCTATTCTCACTAGCTTCAGAATCCGCATTCTACGACGATGTGAGCTTGCGCAAGGCAGCAGGAAGTAGTAGAAGGGGGACCGCACGGAACTCTGGGACATGGAGTTCAATCACAACTGAACTCATAATTGTGTAGATCATGAAATACTGGCGATATGAGGTCATTCACTGTGACAGTGCGTTACAACTGAAACATGGGACAATAAGGAGCGTTCACATTAGTGGTTTCTTATTTGTTGCATCTTATCGTATCGTAAATTGGTGAGCCTGGTTTGATAGCTCAGGGCTTTATGCCCTTTTCTATCTATAGACAGTTATCATAGGAGGGAAGAGAGATGAGATGGAGGAGGAGCCCAGTTGGTGCTGAGGCATCAAGGTCCATGCCCGGCCAGTTGAGGAGGTTATTTATTTTTAAATTTTTAATTTATAGATATATGTATTTACATATATATTTCCCTTTTTTCTTTTTTTCTGTATATACATATATTTTACGTTTTTGTTATTTTTATTTTTTACGTTTTTTATATATATACATATTTTTTCCCTTTTTTAATTTTTTTTAATTTTCCTTCCTTTTGCTCATAACAAAATTAAATTAAATGAAATATGGATAAAACAAAATGGAGGGAAAAAGAAATTAAAGAAAGAAAGAAAAAGAAATAAACCAATAAACCCATAAACAAATAAATAAATAAATAAATTAATTAATTAATTAAATAAATAAATAAATATGCATTTTATTTCTTGGCTGTAAGGTTATTATGTCAACTCTGGAAAATGAACCAATCAACGTGTAGTGTTTCACAGACATGACGTCACTAGAGAGTATTTATACTCGGCCTCGCCCCCCCTTCCCGACACAAACCGTCTTCAGCCGTCATCAACGACAAACAACCAGTTACTGACTCCTATCAACAGTCGTCCTAAAGGTGAATATTACCGCCTGTTCATATAGATAATATGTAGGTGAAACCGTTGTCAATAATGTGATATATGTATGTGCGGATTGTGTTTCTGTTTCCAGACACTTTAGTGTTTAGCAGACGGGCTAACATGGCGACCAGCTAACGTTAGCTTTAGCTTAAAAGAAGAACAATGGAGTCTCTAACGGTTGACGGTTCTAGTTAAACGTCAACGGTTAAAGTCCGTTAAAGAGAAAGCTAGACCTCGTTAACGAGTTCGGTTTGATAGAACTAACCGTCGACATTGATGTCATATTTAGACGGTCATTAGCTGACGATGAGCTAATTGTGTGTGAGCTAATGTTGTCTGAGCTGATCGAGGCCTGAGGGAGAGAGAAACAGTGAAAATGGCGAAGTATTAAATCAGAGGCTCTCTGGCTGCTTCAGGATCAGTGTTGAGACGCTACTGTCACTATGGTAACTATGGACCTCCGGATGTGTGACCTTCTAAGTGGTCAACGGTCTCGTCGTTAACGTTTCATTTCCCTCATAGAAGTGTGTTTATGGTGCTTTTCTTCTATTTTCGGCCTTGTTGCTAGTCGGATGTACCGGATCAAACCCGACGCCTCCCAGTGTTGCAACCTGGGGGGGAGGGGAGCTATAGTTAGCTGGTATGCTAGGCGGGGTTAGCATCTGATCTTCGTCAAGAAGTACCGGATCCGTCCGGTTCACTGCTGCTGCGTTAAGTTAACTACCAACATTCATTCTTTAAGTAGTGTTTTTAACAGATCTCGTTTGTTTTGGTGTTTTTAGACAGCACGAGATGGCCCGTACCAAGCAGACTGCCCGTAAATCTACTGGAGGAAAGGCGCCAAGGAAGCAGCTCGCTACCAAGGCAGCCAGGAAGAGCGCCCCCTCCACGGGGGGAGTGAAGAAGCCCCATCGTTACAGGTACAGTACTCTTAATCTGTGGCATGCAATCCTTAAATGGTGTCCAACGTTGGCCATAATACGTACTTGACTAGTGTTAAATACTAAATGCTAATATCTTGTTTAGGCCTGGAACTGTGGCTCTGAGGGAGATCCGTCGTTACCAGAAGTCTACAGAGCTGCTCATCCGCAAGCTGCCCTTCCAGCGTCTGGTGAGAGAGATTGCACAGGATTTCAAGACCGATCTGCGCTTCCAGAGTGCAGCCATTGGAGCTCTTCAGGTAAATAATATGTGGAATTAGTAAAGTCCTAGTAGGGTGGAATTACTCAGTCTCAGTGGGGCAGAATTAGCAGTAATTGCTATGAAACTTAATGTCTGTTTCTTTCTTTTCTTTTTTTAACAGGAAGCCAGTGAGGCTTACCTGGTGGGTCTGTTTGAGGACACCAACCTGTGCGCCATCCACGCCAAACGTGTCACCATCATGCCCAAAGACATCCAGCTGGCTCGCAGGATAAGGGGAGAAAGGGCCTAGGCGGCCGGTGTCAACATTGTGACAAATGATCCTATTTATCGTACTTAACCATTTTTGTGGACATTTTTATTTCTTGGGTATTTTTTACGAGTTTTTCGTTTGAATTTTGTATTTTAGATTGGGACAATTCATCAATCATTCCACAAAGCCTGAGTACACTTGGATAGTTTGAAATGTTGTGCAGTAGGAGTATCTACCTAGTATTCCATCATGGGTCATGACTACATGTTACAGACATCATACCACCCTTCAAGTACTTTGTGGGTATCAGGTTCCCTCTGGGGATGAGAGTTGTCTCTTGACGCGAGGATGAATTCTTCACATCTTCCATGGGGGTCCAAGGTCCCTTTGCCCATCTACCACTTCTCACAAAATGCCAGCATGTCTTGCTCCATCTGCAGTGTCAGGGTATTGGCTGCTACAGTTGATACTCTACACTCTGACTAGGAGTATGGCGGAACCCTCCTGTATTTTTCTGGACTGCTTTTTACGTGTTTTTCAACATAAATCTTGGCAGCTACATTTACTACTATTTATGAAACTGTTGTCACGTGTCTTTCTATTAAAGGTCTTTATGAGTAGAAAGCCTTGTGTTCTGTAGTTTGATTTGCAATGTAATTGTAGGTATTCAGTCAGTAATGCAGTGTGTACATTATCTTTACATTTATTTACAACCACACATGAAACGAGTTGACTTCACTGTTGGGGGAGTTGTCATACAAACCACTCTGTATGCTTGAACCCAGTAGCTGTAAGAAGAACACATCAGCTTTAATGTCTCTTAAAATGTTAATGACTTGCTTGTGTATAGGGCGCTAGCTATGCCTCACCAATGCGGTAGACGATCTCTTCGCACTCCTTGATGGAGCTGGCTCTGAGTGCCACACAGCAGAAGCCTGTCGACTGAGGGGTTTCAGGGGAGTCTCTGTGAATGAATAACTTTATTTTAACATAAAAACATACAAAATAATAGGAAACGAGTAATAGTGTCTGAAAAGGAGTAGGTAGAAGTAAAATTTATATTCCCCTACCCCTCCCACTTCTCTATTAACTCGTATATCATGGAATGATAATATATAAACTATCCCAGATTTATTTACTGATATTTATTTATGATCAGCATCCCAAGTTTATTTACAACCCACATCCAGCCGGAGTTAAAAAGTAGATCGCATACTACCAATCACATGCTTCAATGATATATGGGACCAGCCAATGACAGCAGATGTAATGGCTTGGGTATTGCATCACCACATCATGGGACCAAACCCCTCCGACTCAGTTTGTAATTGCACCCGCAGCTGAATGAAGCACCCTTCTTTAAGGTATGGGGTATAGATACAGCCGCAAGCTTTGGGGCAAACTTCCCTCTCTCAAACAGAAACGGTCATGTTTCGTATCGAGAAACAACTCGTTATACTTGGCACTAATAATCTACATGAGTACAGTGTGGTGGCAGACTCATTACATCCACTCCACATACTGTATATTAGGCATCAAGCCTGTAGAGGAAAATCAGAATCTGTAGGTTTTTCACATGGCTAGTAAGTCAGCATCACTGTTGGAGGGTTACATAACCCACCTCCACTACCCACTAGTAGGTTTGGGATGGCACTTAATATGGTGAACAGAGTGGAAGTGAGTATATACAGGGTGTAGGGGGTGGTTTGAGGCAGGCCCATGTGTCTATGGAGGAGCGTGACCTTTAACAGGAATGTGTGGAAAACCCCTTGCATGACAGAAGATCAGATTTCTTCTGCAAAATCAACTAAATCTTTGTTGCACAAATGTTTGGTACATAAATAATACTTACGCCAAGCAGAATGCAAATATTGTGTAGTCCGGTTGACCGAATCTCCCTACACATGAAATCTCTGGATAGTGATGTTCAAACAGCTCCTGATGAAACATGAAGACGTGTTTGAGGAGAATTTAATTGCAGCCAGAGAAATATGACACTTGTCAAGCAGCAGCAAAGATGGACATGAACAATTATTAACTCTGACAGACATCACATGCGTCTACTTACCAGTTTACTGTTTGTGTCTGTGCATGTCAAATGCGTTTCCTTCACATCTAGGAGCACTTCCTGTGGGACAAATTACACTTGAGTGCATGGTAATATTGACAATTGTTTTGCAAACCATCATGATGACAGAGGCCAATGTGCCCTGAGGCAGGGGAGCAGTTCCATTACCTTGCTAGGCAGGTTTTTCTGTAACACTTGCGTAATGGCATGCTGCAGCACCTCCTTGTCCCCAAACTAAGAAAGGATCAGACCAGATATCATACCAGTTATAGGACAGACAAGCACAGGAATACACACAGATTGGACATATGTTAAAATGTAAAGTAATAGTGATTATTTACCATTCCAATGTTCGCTTTTCCCAAGAACTGCACGATATACACAATCCTGTTGAGGAGAGGTGGGTCAGTGTCTTAAAGGGATTGTTTGGGTGTTTTAAAGTGGGACACTTATCCATAGTCAGTGTATGACGTACAGTAGATGACGATTGGCACACCCAGTTTGGAGAAGCAGACAGGAGTTACCGCACCTATCCAAAGCAATATACTGATGTTGACGGGGCCGGCAGCAAAATGTACATTAGCTAGGTCATCCCTGCGGGTGTCTCTGGGGTTGGGCTTTGTGGGGCTGGTTGCGTCCTCTGCCTCTTCTGGCTCCGATGATCCGGGGTGTTTGCTGGTACTGGTCGTTGCCTACGGCTTCTGTACGGTTCTATAACTATTCAAAAGTAAACCTCTGAAAGACTGATTGCACGGCAACATTTTATGAGAGAATAATATACTGCATGCATCATTCTGTTATAGTATGTCTATCTCTTGTACTTCATTTTTCTAATAATTTATTATTATTTTTATTATTATAATAATTTTAATAATTAATTGATTAATTTACTTATTTATTTATTGTTTTGTTTCTTGTCTTCTTTTTACATTTTTTTATTATTTAGTTTTCCTCCTTTATTTATATATATATATATATATATATATATATATACAGTATATATATATATATGCATCTCTTGTTGTGAAAAATGGAAAATCTCAATAAACATATTGTTTAAAAAAAACAATATATATATATTTTATCCACCTTAACGAAAGGCCCACCTAAAAACATCCATATAATTTTAGAGTGTAAGCTATATTTAGAATATTTACACTGCTTTACCTTGATGTCTGACAGCCCTTTCCGACAGGGAACTGAAGCCATTATATCCATCTATGATCTCGCCAAAGCCACCAGACTCCATTGAAAAAAACTTTAATTTTACCTCACAGGACACAAGAGTTGCTGGTCTTCCTCTGCCTCGATCGGTTACTTTGTTTGTGCTATTGTGTTACTTTAGTGAAACCAAACTAACCAAAGTCACACAATAACACATACAAACAAACCAATAGAGGCAGAGGTAGGCCAGCAACTACTGTGTTCTGTGAGGTAAAATTAAAGTTTTTTTCAATGGAGTCTGGTGGCTTTGGCAAGAGCATAGATAACAGTTCCCTGTCAGAAACATGGACTGTATAGCTGTCTCACGGCAAGGTAAACTATAAATATAGTGTACACTTGAACTGATATTGAATCTTTTAGGTGTCTAAAATATGTTTTGCTGCGGCCCCCGTCCACAGCAGTACATTGCTTCTCGTGCTGGTACTCCTGTCTGCTTCTCCAAACTTGGGGCGTGCCGAACGTCATCTACTGTCAGTAATACACTGACTATGGATAAGTACCTCATACAACCCCACTTCAAAACACCCGAACTATCCCTTTAATGTCAAGAGTACACTTGGCAAAATGTTTTGGATGTGGTAACCAACTTGCCTTCCCTCTTTGAGACACTGTGACGGAGAGGTTCTCTGGTCCTTGGTGGCGGACTGCTGGGAGGCAGCAGCACCAAGCTGCAGGGTGGGGTTCTCCATCCTCAGGGCCCGCATGAGTTTGATAAGGGGCCGATACACCGTCCCATCCCGAGCCCTCCACCTCAGAACACCGATGGACAGAGGGCAGCCTTTCAGCCGAGACAGAACCGCACCTGCCTGGGAAAACAGAAGAATTTATTGTAGCTCTATGGACAACAACTTCTAAAGGCGTGACCAGTAGCAAATGTAAACACTATTTTGAGAGCAGCAGGATGTTTTTTTAAAGTTATGGTTTGTCAAGGGTGTGACTGGCCAGTGTCTCCTGGGTTCAGTCAATGGGACAACACACACAGAATGTAAGCTGTACTATCTGTCCACAAAGAAAATCATTATGTGTCTACATTGCACAGCTCATTACAACATCTTAATTTTTGCAAAGTACAGGGCTGCAGTGAAAGCTCACACACCATCATAGCTTGAGGTGTCTCTTAAATATTGTTAAATGCTATATTCTTCAGAAAACATGTAAAAATATCAAAACAGGTGATTTACTTCTTCAGTGTTATTATTTTTCCTTCAGCATTACACTCTAATGTGTCTATTAATATTCAAATATCACTTCCTCACTGTTCACATTTTTGCACCTGTTCAGAATTAGGTTTTGGCCCTATCATATCTTCAAGTGGATCAAGAGTCCTTCACACCCACACAGGCGTGTTCAGCTTTTCCGGCTGATTACAGCTCTGCTCAGGTTGGGAGTCCAAATGATAAAGTGTGTGTTGTCCCACCTTAGGGACATGCTACCAAGTAGGGATGGGCATGAGTACTCAAGCACTCTAATATGGAAATTACTTATAATGTCCATCCCCACTATCAAGCAGTAAGTACACAACAACATGGTTCTGAGAAGAGGTCTTATCAGGCAACAAGAAAACACCAGTGTGGGCCAGTGGGAGTCTGAAAAGTGAAATCAATGCTGAAGTGCCTTAAACTTGGATTCTTTCTAACAGCCAGAAGGGGGCGACTCCTCTGGTTGCTAAAAGAAGTCTGACTGTATAAAAGTCTATGAGAAAATGAGCTTACTTCTCACTTGATTTATTGCAGTAAACATTGTAAACATGAGTTTATGGTCTCAATCACTAGTTTCAAGTCTTCTCCAATACAGCATGATGTTCATTTAGCAAATTATGGTCCCATATAAAGTCAAAGAGATCAGTGGTTCCCAACCTGGGGTCTGAGCCCCCCATACCCAGATACTGCATTTTTGTCAAAAAACCCACCAGGGCAAATGTAAAGGCTTTTATTTCTACCAGCTACACTGTGGTGACACAGAGAAAGAGACATAATGTTTATGAATGTCTCTGGTTAGGACTTTAATATGTAACACTGCATGTTTGAGGATACCTGTCCATTCTTGGAATTCCTCAGCGAGGTCCCGTTGATCTCATCGATGATGTCACCAGGACAGATAAACTTGTCGACATGAGCCTGACTACCGGGCATCAGATCGAGGACGAAGACGCGTCCACTGAGATACCTGAGAGGCAGACAGAGACAGGGACATGATGCAGCACGTTGGACACATGACTATCATGAGTAGACATTCTCAATAGAAAGCTTAGTAGAGAAGAAGATACAAACCTCAGCACCATCCCTAACTCCCGACAGGGCACCACTTCATATGTCTCACACACCTGGAAGCAAATACAAACAATTAACAGACTGTCTCTCACATCATGCTGAGTCCTAATCCCATTATCTCACTGCAGTGTGTCCTGCTTGTGAGATTTTTCTAGGGATTTCCAGGGATCTTAAAGTTCCCATGGCTACTAAAACCCTAATAATATTGTGTGAACAATAATCATTGTTTGTTTGTTTTTACCGGTAGGAGCCAGCTCTCATCCAGAAAACTGCAATTCTGTGTAAAGATACCAGAGGTGGTTATTAGTGCAGAGCCGTTTGAATTCAAAGTGATTTGAAAGAATATTAGCTTTCACCAAATGTCATGTTATATTTTGGAGGGAAATCCTGTGTGGCTCGTGCAGCACATTTGCAGTTTTTAATGGCAAAAGTTGAACTGACCTCCATGTCCAGTTTAAACTCCATGTGAGAGAGGACCAGCAGCAGCGACATGAAAGGCTCTGGAAGAGAGAGAACAGTGTTGTTGATGTCGGACACTGAACGCCAAGAATTTCCTCAGCTTTGTTCAGCGTTTTGGTGGAAACGATCAGATCAAGTAAAAAGCCTCACCCACAAATTCCTCATTCCTGAGGATTGACATTTCCGGGCTGTACCACTGGAGGGGAGAGAAACAGTATGAACCGAAGCTGTTTTAGTCCGTCAGTGAGATTCAGCAGCAATGGGCATATTTGGTGGACACTTTGCCCAGAGTATCTAACAGTGCCAGGAATAGACATACGTATCAATCTCTACATATAATGTATCATAGAAAATGTACTATCTGACCTCCAGGACTCTGGGTGTGTGCAGCAGGTGTGTGATCATCTGTGGAAGAGCCTTACGGCTGAGGGCCAGTCGGAGCAGGTAGCGGCCTCGGCCCTGAGCTGAGAGCAGCTTCCTGCAGACTCTGGTCTGCTCCACCACCAAGGACAGGGCAGATAGCCTAAACACACACACACACATCAGCAGAGACAACAGGCATTAAAGGGATAGTTTGGATGTTTTGAAGTGGGGTTGTATGAGGTACTATCCATAGTCAGTGTATTACCTACAGTAGATCAGTAGGCACCCCAATTTGGAGAAACAGACAGGAGTTACTGCACGGAAGCAAAGCAATGTACTTCTGTGGACGCAGTAAAACGTATTTTAGCCACCTAAAAGAAAGGCCTACCTAAAAAATCTTTATCAGTTTAAAGGGAATGTATGTAAGTTTATACATTTATAAAAAAAAAATTTGCCACAGGTTGTAACCTCACCTAAAAAAGTATGTGAGGTTACAACCATCAGGTTCCTCCATCAGCCTGTACACGGCTTTTAATGTGAAGAATGCGGGCCGTTTTATCCGGGAAAATCCAATGGATGGATACAACCGCTTCATTTCCCTGTCGGAGAGGGCTGTCTCACGGCAAGTTAAAGAGGAAAACATTATGAATATAGCATACACTTGATATTGATCTATTTAGGTGGGCCTTTCTTATAGATGGCTAAAATATGTTTTCCTGCTGCCCACGTCCACAGCAGTACAGTGCTTTGCTCCCTTGCTGGTACTCCTGTCTGCTTCTCCAAACTGGGAGCGTGCCGACTGTCATCTACTGTAGATAATACACTGACTACGGATAAGTACCTCATACAACCCCACTTCAAAACACCCGAACAAGGATTGAAATAGTGCTATTTTTCATGAGCAATGTCTGTTACAGTGTAAAGTTATAATCTAAGCAGGATGTTGTTACCTGCCACAGGCATCGTGGTGAGTAAGCTGTTCAAAACACTGCCAGTAGTCTCTGTGTACCAGACTGAGAACTGGTTCTGGAGGGAGAGCAAACACAAACTCAGTCCATGTACTGCAAACATGTAGTGCTTCAGATAATTTATTATTAAGATATTTAAAATACATCAAATTCTGCCCCAAAATATTGTGTTTTTGTACAACAATTACAACCACCTGAAGCATAAACTGGCATCCCTAAATATGTATGGTAAACCTTGCTATATAGCAATTTGTTCTCAGTAGGTAAAGAACACTGTATTGGAACAAATATTTACAAATGTTGAAGAACATATTATAGGGATACTAACGTTGAAGCCCCTTCCTGAGGACCAGCTCCAGAAGCTCGCAGCAGGAGGTGAGGTGAGGGTTGTTGTCTGACAGCATCTCTCCATCTGACTGCAGGTTCAGCACACACACTGGGAGGGAGAAAAACACGCAAATGACCTGCTGGATCTGCTGTCGGTCCGCGTGACAGTGGACACAAATATACACGTTTTACCGTGCAACCTGCGTGATCACCGATCATCGCCATTTCACACATCAACGCTATTAAGAGGCTGTGCAGAAGATAGACGGTCTGGAAGACGTGCAGAATAATGATTTAGTCTGCAACTGAAATGATCAAATGATCAATACAGTCGTTGGTTTTGGCGAGCCACAACAACACGCGCAAATACGAACCAATCTGCTGCCTCTGAAACATACATGAATCCAGTAATGTTTATATCAATAACAGCACGTTTGTATTTTGCATTTATTATTATGGATCCTTACCTCTGAGAGTGCCGAGTAGAGGGTCTTTAGGTGCCATGTTGGAGGAGCAGCTGTGATCACAGACTGTCTGTCTGCTGTCATCTAAACACAGCGACACGCGCTGTCATTACACTTCCGTGTTTCCTACCTAACATACCGAGACATCCTCCCACTCCACAGTAACCTAACATATCTAGACACCCTCCCACTCCACAGTAACCTAACATACCTAGACACCCTCCCACTCCACAGTAACCTAACATACCTAGACACCCTCCCACTCCACAGTAACCTAACATATCTAGACACCCTCCCACTCCACAGTAACCTAACATACCTAGACACCCTCCCACTCCACAGTAACCTAACATATCTAGACACCCTCCCACTCCACAGTAACCTAACATATCTAGACACCCTCCCACTCCACAGTAACCTAACATACCTAGACACCCTCCCACTCCACAGTAACCTAACATACCTAGACACCCTCCCACTCCACAGTAACCTAACATACCGAGACACCCTCCCACTCCACAGTAACCTAACATACCGAGACACCCTCCCACTCCACAGTAACCTAACATACCTAGACACCCTCCCACTCCACAGTAACCTAACATACCTAGACACCCTCCCACTCCACAGTAACCTACCATACCGAAACACCCTCCCACTCCACAGTAACCTAACATACCTAGACACCCTCCCACTCCACAGTAACCTAACATACCGAGACACCCTCCCACTCCACAGTAACCTAACATACCGAGACACCCTCCCACTGTACAGTAACCTAACATACCTAGACACCCTCCCACTGCACAGTAGGCTACCATACCGAGACACCCTTCCACTGTACAGTAACCTAACATACCTAGACACCCTCCCACTCCACAGTAACCTACCATACCGAGACACCCTCCCACTGTACAGGAACCTACCTAACATACCGAGACACCCTCCCACTCCACAGTAACCTAACATACCTAGACACCCTCTCACTCCAAAGTAACCTACCTAACATACCGAGACACCCTCCCACTTCACAGTAACCTAACATACCGAGACAACCTCCCACTGCACAGTAGGCTACCTAACATACCTAGACACGCTCCCACTCCACAGTAACCTAACATACCTAGACACCCTCCCACTCCACAGTAACCTAACATACCAAGACACCCTCCCACTCCACAGTAACCTAACATACCGACACACCCTCCCACTCCACAGTAACCTGACAGACAGAGACACCCTCCCACTGTACAGGAACCTAACATACCTAGACACCCTCCCACTCCACAGTAACCTAACATACCAAGACACCCTCCCACTCCACAGTAACCTAACATACCGACACACCCTCCCACTCCACAGTAACCTGACAGACAGAGACACCCTCCCACTGTACAGGAACCTACCTAACATACCGAGACACCCTCCCACTCCACAGTAACCTAACATACCGACACACCCTCCCACTCCACAGTAACCTGACAGACAGAGACACCCTCCCACTCCACAGTAACCTACCATACCGAGATACCCTCCCACTGTACAGGAACCTACCTAACATACCGAGACACCCTCCCACTCCATAGTAACCTACCTAACATACCTAGACACCCTCCCACTCCACAGTAACCTAACATACCGAGACACCCTCCCACTCCACAGTAACCTAACAAACCTAGACACCCTCCCACTCCACAGTAATCTAACATACCTAGACACCCTCCTACTCCACAGTAACCTAACATACCTAGACACCCTCCTACTCCACAGTAACATAACATACAGAGACACCCTCCCACTGCACAGTAGGCTACCTGACAAGGGCTATAGGGGCTTATTGATGCTCTCTGTGCCTCGGAATAAAATACAGGGAGATATGATGTGTTTATTGGCTGTTGTGACTGATCTGCTGCTCTGCTTCCAAACCTAACGTTAGCAGCTAACGTTAGCTAGATATACAGTAGCCTGTAGCCTTTTTAGCGCGTTTAGCTAACTAATAGTTTAGTTTAGTTAGTTTATAAAGTAGCTATGTTCTGCTGTAGAGGCTTATATCATGTTAGAAATAACCTATGGGTTGTTGTATGTTTTAAGGTATTTAAAGATAAAATAGTAGACCAGTTGAACACCACTAACGTTAGCATACATGTTTTCAGCTAGCTAATGCAAAATAATGACAGACTACTGGTAGGCTATATGATAATACAGTGTATTATACCCACATACTTGTTCTTGTAGCTAATTATAATATTTCCCGCCATAGACCCGAGACAACGTTAGCATGAGACATGTAGCCGGTTGAATACAGGCTAACGGCACTTTTAATGTCAAATAATGACAGACTACCGGTAGGCTATATGATAATACCCACATATTTGTTCTTTTAGCTAATTATAATATTTCCTCAAAGCAGAACCGCCATAGACACGAGACAACGTCAGCATGGATAGATAGCAACTGAATACTGACTTTAAACCGTTTATTGTCTGTTTGCAACGGTGTTTAGTTCAGTCAAATAAACCAAAATAACAGAGAGTGAGAGTGTGAGACTAGCTGGCGAGAGACAGTGAGAGACTAGCTGGTGAGAGACAGTGAGAGACAAGCTGGTGAGAGACAGTGTGAGACTACCTGGCGAGAGACAGTGAGAGACTAGCTGGTAAGAGACAGTGAGAGACTAGCTGGTGAGAGACACAGAGTGAGAGACTACCTGGTGAGAGACAGTGTGAGACTAGCTGGCGAGAGACACAGAATGAGAGACTAGCTGGTGAGAGACAGATGGTGAGAGACAGTGAGAGACTAGCTGGTGAGAGACAGTGAGAGACTAGCTGGTGAGAGACACAGAGTGAGAGACTACCTGGTGAGACACAGAGTGAGAGACTAGCTGGTGAGAGACAGTGAGAGACTAGCTGGTAAGAGACAGTGAGAGACTAGCTGGTGAGAGACACAGAGTGAGAGACTACCTGGTGAGAGACAGTGTGAGACTAGCTGGCGAGAGACACAGAGTGAGAGACTAGCTGGTGAGAGACAGATGGTGAGAGACAGTGAGAGACTAGCTGGTGAGAGACAGTGAGAGACTAGCTGGTGAGAGACACAGAGTGAGAGACTAGCTGGTGAGACACAGAGTGAGAGACTAGCTGGTGAGAGACAGATGGTGAGAGACAGTGAGAGACTAGCTGGTGAGAGACAGTGTGAGACTAGCTGGCGAGAGACACAGAGTGAGAGACTAGCTGGTGAGAGACAGTGTGAGACTAGCTGGCGAGAGACACAGAGTGAGAGACTAGCTGGTGAGAGACAGATGGTGAGAGACAGTGAGAGACTAGCTGGTGAGAGACAGTGAGAGACTAGCTGGTGAGAGACACAGAGTGAGAGACTAGCTGGTGAGACACAGAGTGAGAGACTAGCTGGTGAGAGACAGTGAGAGACTAGCTGGTAAGAGACAGTGAGAGACTAGCTGGTAAGAGACAGTGAGAGACTAGCTGGTAAGAGACAGAGTGAGATTAGCTGGTGAGAGACAGTGAGAGACTAGCTGGTAAGAGACAGTGAGAGACAGTGAGAGACTAGCTGGTGAGAGACAGTGAGAGACTAGCTGGTAAGAGACAGAGTGAGACTAGCTGGTGAGAGACAGACAGCAGCTCCAGTGCAGCTCTGGCGACCTCTCGCGCCTCTTCTATCAACCTGCAGCTCAGTGAAGGCGGAGGCAGATAAGAGCGCGCGCTCCGTTTCTCGTGCCGCAGTTGAGTAGAGTGATGAAGCGGTGATGAAGAGGAGCATCTCTGGATGAAGAGGAGCATCTCTGGATGAAGAGGAGCATCTCTGGATGAAGAGGAGCATCTCTGGAGGACATCAGAGCTCTACATGAGTCCCAGTTTACAGACTAACATCACAGAGGAGCTGCGCAAACTTATCAGCCGAACATTCTCCTGTAACAAGGTCAGACTTTAAACCTCTTTCACAGATTTTGCCTGTTAGTGGTCGTTGTTCATTTATGGATAACAGCGCATGAGGGTAGTTTATTTGTTTATTTGTAGCACTAACATTTGAAAACGATTCATTTTGATGACGTCAGGAAATAGAGACTACTCCTAAAAGTAGGCCTATGTTGATATATATTTCAATAACATTCTTTCAATTATTATAAAATAATATAATCCCCGTTATGTGCGTGGTGAATTCCAGTTTGTTTGCTTTGATAGTGCCTTGCAGGCTGTCAGTCCTAATATAGAAAGTCTCTAGCTGGTTTGTGCAGCAGCAGAGGAGGTAATCCTGGATTTCCTCTAATCTTCCAGCTCCTCCGCCACCTACATGCTGAAATGTATTTCAAATCTAGTTGCTGTATCTACTTCATTAGTTAACACGATTCTTCCTTTCAGCACGTGCCATGGCCTCAGGGGGTTTAAAGGGGCACTACACCCATTTTAAAAATTTATACATGTTATTCCTATGGTGTAGGACCGTCCAAAAAATATTATTAAACATGAACAACGCTCTCCCAAATCCCAAAACTAGAGCGCTAAACCTCAAACTTGTGATGTCATAGGGTGTAAAGTGTGGAGCTGCTCCCAGGGAAATGTTTTGAGTGTATGGGGACATTTTCAGTTGCACAACTGGGAACTCTACAATGGAATAAAGCTCATTTATGTATAAAAAAAAAGAAAACAAACATTCTGTGGGTCCACGAAATCAGTCTCCCATTCATTGTCTATGGAGCGGCTCCAAACTTTATACCCGATGACGTCACATATTTGAGTTTTACCACTCTATTTTTTGGATTTGGGAGAGAGTTGTTCATGTTTACTAATTTTTTTGGACTGTCTTAGACGATTGGAATAACATGTATGAATTTTGAAAATGTGCGTACCATTTTCACCACAGTGTGCCCTTTCAAGTCATTGTACTTAGTGATCATTATCATAGCCACACAATTCAGAAAAGCATTCATTTATGTATCATCTATCCTAACACATATATATATATACATATATAACTTTCTGCCAAAACTCTCAATAGCATATATTCTCTTCAGTCCTTGCAGAGTCAGTACAGCAGCATCCTTTGGCACGGCTGCTCGCCCTACATCACAGAAAAGAACAGCAAATCCCCTCAGCGCATCAAACTGGCGTGCAGGGGGTGGACTGCTGAATCAACAGCAAACTGGTCCAACGCTCCCCCGCACCCTCCGCACCCTCCGCACCCTCCGCACTGTTTTAAAAGTGCTGCTGTCTCAGATCTCCTTGGGAATACATTTCCAATTTCAAGGCCGTGATCAAGATGCATCGACCCACACACGCGTCAGGAAATCCTGTTAACGTGCAATATTTTTTTGCCTGTTTCTACAATGTGCCTCTCACTTTGTGGTTGTGTGTGTTGAGTGGGTGTTCTGTCTCTTTCCACTCTTCTACCGACGGTCCTCTTTCCTCCTCCTCCTCAGTGCCTAATAATGAGGTCTCTGTGGACCGCCAGTGCAGCGGTGTGATGAAAGTTCTGCAGTGCTTTTCTCTCTTTCTCTACATACCTTTTGCCACCTCTCATAAATTACAGATTTCTGCTCTCTCATCGATTTGTGTGGGCGACGCGAGCCCAGTCAGCTGCACTTCAGCTCCGGCTCTTGACTGAGTGTGTGCCAGTGTGCTAAAGCTTTTTATATTATTGTACCACAGGGCCTCTGCCTCGCTCTCCGGCTATCAGCATGATGAAGGACTGCCTGCAGTTCCTCATCGAGCCGGCCAAAAAGCTCAAGATCCGACTCAAGGTATACGACTCCTGTGATGGCACAGTATTCGTTGCAAGTGCTACATTTGTATGAGAAAATATATTTTTTGTACCCTCTGTTTCTTTGCTCCAGGAGTCTCGTAAGCGAGTGAAGCTCGAGAAGAAGGATCCGCTGGTGGAGAGTCAGTTATTTATCATGGAGTTGGCCCGAGAACTCAACAAAATTTGCCAGGTAAGCTCTTTCTCTATCCGTTGTTTATGCCACATGCAAACATGCATCTGCAGTATATCTCACCACTATTACGTACTGTACATCTGTGAACCAGAGGTCAAACATCCTCAGCCACATCTGGACCAGCGAGGACATCTGGCCGGCCGGCGTGTGTCGTGATTTCATTGTGGAATGGGCTGCCGTGTTGGAGAAGAGAGTACAGGTACGTACGGCCAACAGTTGTCTACAATAACTTATGAAATGACATGCTTTCTGGATGTTCTGCTTTTGCTGAAAAGCAGGAAATCTTCATATTTGAGGGGCTGAAAAACAGCTTTGTTTGGTGCCATTTTTGCACAAAAATGACTTATTAGAATAGTTTAAGTTTGTGTCAATCGACTAATGGTTGCAGATCTGCTTTCATGTTTGTGTTCAGCCGAGGATCATCCTGTCTGAATACCATTGTGAGAAACCAGAGAAGAAGGACTGGAAGGGACACCTGCTCTGCATACTGGAGGCAGGGGGGGAGTGCGACATGGGGCCCCACAAGAGAGTCATCATGGACTGGACACGGGAGATTAAAAGCAGACCTCAGGTGAGTACAGGATGGTGGACGCTGAGTGTGATGTGTGGCGGCTTGTTTTCTATGTGGCTGGTTGGTGATTAAAATCTGACCCAGTTCCCTCCTTGCGTCTGATAAAGATGATTACGTTAAACCCTGCCCTGACAATCATCCCATCATACTCTGGGTAAACACTTCAGTGAGTAAACACGGATCACGTTCATTGTTTCTCTCTCCAGCCCACCGTGTGGCCAGGTGAGCCCGTGCTCATGATGCTGGACGACCTGGAGTTCCAGTGGAAGAGGGGGCGTCTCCCCAACCTGCTCCCTGCCATGGAGCTCGTCATGCTGGCCGTGATAAATGCAGACAGCCCCGTCAAGGTCTGGATGTCTGTCACAACATTTCCCTGATTACCAGTGATGGGATAAGCAGTGTGTTATTTAGATTTAAGGAGGCAGTAGGCAGAATATTTTTGGCATCATTGAGCAAAAATTCCATAATAACCTTTCAGCATATTGTAATTCAAGTGTTCTGAGAGATAACTAGACTTCTGCTCCTCCTCTTGGCTCTGTTTTCAGGCTTTAGAAAATCTAGCCTGTAACGGGAGACTTTGACCAATCACAGGTCATTTCATTGAGAGATAGAGAGCGTTCCTATTGACTGTTCATTCAACGGAGGCAGCTGTCAATCAATCACAAACTCTGGTCAAACTAGGCAGCGCTGATCAAATATTAATCTGAATATTTTATTACTGTTATACCTATTTCTCCCCTCAAATGTTCTCAGAAACATCTTGTAGTGTACTGTTCAGCTGTAAAATGAGAGAGTGTGCTCCGGCTGGTGGGCGGTGCTTGGTATTTCCTCAACTGATCTCAACACGGCTGCCGGGTCACAAACTTTCTCATGTTACAGCTAAACAGTACACTACAAGATGATTCTGAGAACATCTGAGGAAAGAAATAGACATTACAGTAACAGAATATTGACTCATATTTGATCAGCGCTGCCTAGTTTGACCGTTTGATCAGAGTTTGTGAGTGATTGGCAGCTGCTCAGAGACGGCAAGGCTCCAGGTCGGCCCTGATTGGTTGTTTTCCTCCGGTCAGTGAAGTCTTGCAGATGCCATTAGGAGCACCGGAGGACACAGAGGCACATGATTTTTTTTCAGATTACCTGTCTCATGCACTACTGTCAGGATATAGTGACCATTTTATAAAAATAAAAAAAAATTTCAAATCATATTTGCTCCAATCTGCCTACTCCAGCTTTAATTAAAAAAAAAAAAAAAAAGTGAAGAGGATTGGAAACATGATGCTGTCAGTTGAACAGTGTAAACAGTGTGACATCCAGCCAGGCTATCATTTCTGTATCTCATTGTAAACCTCACCATGGCCTGCGGTGTCTTTACGTTTCCATCGTCTGCCTTCATGTGTTTAGGAGGATGTGACGAAGCAGTGGCTGGTGAGCAAGCAGAGGAGCCAGAATATCGGTGAGTGCATTCTAAAGTAGCTCTCGTTAACTTGTGAAAGATAAAGAAGCACATTTGAAAAACGAAGGAAAAAGCCTTCAAGATGCTGTGTAACGTGTGACTTACTATTGATTATAACTGTAGGTGTGTGTGTGTTTGTGTGTGTGTGTGTGTGTGTGTGCACACAGTAGCACTTAATCAACGTCTTCCTCAGGAGTGAAACTTGATGAGTCACTTTCATTAGAACTAATCAGGATCGATACGTGATTAGAGGATAGTGCGGGAAAAGAGTACGAGGGAGGATTTTGGTGATGAATGAATCTCTTGATTGCTAATCACAGTAATCCTTTTCTTCTTCCAGACGCTGCACGCTACATCCCCCACAGCGGTGAGTAGGAACCCTCCTCCTCACTATTGATGAAGAGAATCACCCTGAAATTAAATCACCATGTTAGTGGCTGTGCTGCAACTAATCAGTTTCATTGTTTATGTATATATATGTATATATATGTTGACTGGGACTGGGTGAAACGATCTAAAATACATATACTGTATATCAATATTTATTACACGGCATTGTTGAATACTCTATTCTGATTGGAGCATCACAGCGTTCTACAGTCTGTTATTTCTTTATAGCAGACCGTTGCTATGTATAACAGACCGTTGCTGTGTATAACATACCGTTGCTGTGTATAACAGACCGTTGCTATGTATAACAGACCGTTGCTATGTATAACAGACCGTTGCTGTGTATAACATACCGTTGCTGTGTATAACAGACCGTTGCTATGTATAACAGACCGTTGCTGTGTATAACAAACCGTTGCTATGTATAACAGACCGTTGCTGTGTATAACAAACCGTTGCTATGTATAACAGACCGTTGCTATGGACGCAGTTCTGATGTCGGATCGTTTTGTGTCAAATTATTGATTTCTTAAGTAAGTAGCCGTGTAATAAGTGGTATAATGTACAGCTAGTGGTCAGGGTTTATTTCACAACAATGACCGACTCACTGTACATTATCCCTTACACATTGTCTTTTACCTCGGTAATGATAAACATCATGATAACCTTTCTTTAAAATACACCATTTTATTTCCTTATTTTTGTGCGGGCTTACTTCCGATGTTTGTTCTGATTAACTATAGCTTTATAATATTTATATTCATTATTCTGGACTTAAGGGGAGGGTCCATTGTTATATTTTTTTCTATCATTCTGTAGCTTCCCAGTGGTGTTCCTTATGTATTCAAATCTGAACATTCAAACTTTGGTTGAAGTACGTATGTTTTAGCGTCAAAATGCTATTTTCCCAAGCCCTTCTAAAAACGGTTTCTGCATGATGACGCTGCTACATGTACAGTATATATACATCCTTATAGTCAGTGTATTAACGCCACACACAGTAACTTAGATGGCGGTCGGCACGCTCCCAGTTTGGAGAAGCAGACAGGAGTACCGGCACGTAACCGATCGGTGCAGTGGTAGACAAGCAACTCCTGCGTTCCGAGAGGTAAAATTACTGTTTTTGTGAATGTAGTCTGGTGGCTTTGAAGAGAGCAATATAGCGGTTTCAGTTACCCGTCAGAAAGGGCTGTCTGACGGCGAGGTAAACCGGTGAAAAAATTCTCAATATTGCGTACACTTAAACTGATGTTGATTTTTTTATTACCTCGCCATCAGACAGCTCTTTCGGGGAACTGAAGCTGTTATATCGCTCTATTCAAATCCCCCAAACTACATTCATAAAAACAGTATTTTTTACATAAAAGAGACAAAATGCACGATAAAAGCTAAAGAAGAATTTGACTGATATTATTATTATTATTATTATTATTACTTTTTCAAATTTTCTATAGATATCACGATAACGTCATTATCATGAATTCTTTTGGCCACAATAATCGTGTAGTGAAAATCTGATATTGTGACAGCCTTAATGGTAGAGAAGTGAAAAATAGAGCCTGATTTAAAAGTACAGGAATTATCATTTAAGAAAGAACAGCTACTTTTTAATGTATCCTTTATATATGGAGGGGGGCCTTATGATTTATGATTACCTTATTTAAGATAGTTTCATTGTTATTCATGTTTTGATGATTATCGGGATAATGCCGTGAATCTCAAGTATTTTGGCCAGGATAATGTTGACATGAAATGTTCATATGGTCCCATGCCTAGCTCCATCACTAGGAGCAACTCCTTACTCATTACTCACAGTCATTGGATCTACTGATAATATAAAACATATTGCAGCTTTAAAGAGTTTCACTTCTATTTCTTTACAGTGTGGAACTGGATTTGCGATGCTGCAGGTATGAAAACATTTTGCAAATCAAATCATCTCATTAGAATCTGTTATTAAATCTGTTATTATCAGATTTATAATCTTCTCTTCCTGGTCTGTAACTCCACAGAGGACGTCACTCTGGACTCAGACTCAGCCAACGCAAACCTGCTCATATCTGGTGACGAAAAGCGCATGCGGTGCGGCCTGGAGCGCCGGGAAGTCCCGCGGTGCCGCCGACGCTTCGACGGCTGGTGGTGCGCCGTGGGCCAGGAGGGCTACGCTTCCGGACGCCACTACTGGGAGGTGGAGGTGGGCGAGCGTGACTGGCGGGTAGGCGTGGCTAAGGCGTCTGCGGTGAGGCAGGGCTTCCGCTCGCTCACCACCGATACGGGCTACCTGACCCTCCGCCTGGAGAGGGGCATGGATCTGAAGGCCCTGACGGTGCCCGCCACCCCGCTAACACAGAGCCTGGCGCCCAGGAAAGTAGGGGTGTACCTGGACTACGAGCAGGGCCAGCTGTCTTTCTACGACGTGGAGAAGCGCTCCCACCTGTACACCTACAACGAGAAGTTCACAGAGGAGCTGCTGCCCGTGTTCGGGACCGTGGAGGTGGTCAAAGACCTGCTGATCAGGCCCGCAGACGTCCGACAGCCGTGCCTCTGTCCAGGGCCCTGCCTCTGGACCTGAACTGCTTCACACACATCAACCAGTCCTGATCCTCAGCAGCTCACAGAGTCTGTGCTTTTAGTTTGGTTCTGGACTAAAAGACGGACTCTTTCTGGGGGGTCGTGAGGTTGTGATGTCACACAGGGACGAGAGCCGCCATCATTCTGCATTACACTTCCTGTTACTCTGCCTTCATGGAGACATACAGCATTTGACTATTTGTATTGTAAGGATGAATATTTGAAGGCGTGTTTGTAGCTGAATGGAGATGTTTTGTTTTTTTCCACACTGTCCAATAAGCTTTGAGAACAAAGAACCATGTTTTTTCATTTAAAGTGAAAACTGAACTGTAGCTGCAAGGTTTTCATGCCGCAATGGAGATATGGAAATGTATTTTTTTGATAGCTTTTTTTATTACTTAGAGATGAAACTTGCAAAACTAACTTCACAAATGTTCTAAAAGCATGAATGCACTGTGAAAGGATGCAGTGAAACAGTGCAGCTCATGAGGGCTTGCTTGCTAACACGCACAGGTTGACGCATGTGATGAGTCGATGCTCGCTCTGTTTGCTTCTTTGTCTCCCGCAAACATTTGCCAGGCTTGCTTCTGCAGCTGTGTTTGTCTTTATTGTTTATGCGTGCAATATTAAGATGGCATTTCCCCCCCCCAAAACGTCAATAAATGAACTGGAAATGCTGCAACTTGTCTTCCGTGGTCACAGATCTAGGGAAACATAGAAGTGTTTTTATTTCAAATCTTTATTGTGCAATAGAACTGACATACCAAAAAAAAAGAAACAATGCAAAAAAAACAGTTTAAAGGTAAGTGATACATGTTGATCAAACGTACATCAGTGTTTTTGGTGATAGGTTCATCCACTTATCCACCTTGGGTTTTTATGACAAAAATATCCTCTTTGTTTTACAAAAGCATTTTCAACAAAACGCGGAGCCAGAATACAGTAGGACTTTAATACAATCTTTCTGTCTTTACGTACCGCTTCTCTAAAATATCAAGATCTCATTGCTCAAATGTTACACAATGCTAAATACAATGTCCTTGCAGTGAAAAGAAGCATATGAAAAGTATCAACTTGAAGCAGTGTATACCACATTGTTGAGTATAAAAACATTAAGAAATGCAAAAACATGTTAAAACAAATATATTTTTGATCATTTGCCTGTGTTGTAAAATCATGCTCGTCAGTAAGGAAATGCATATAAATGAGCAATACAAGCACCGACCTGTGTTTGCGGAAATACCTCTATATTTGGCATTATTTAATGTCAGTCTGCGGAAGTAAAAAATCTTAAAAAGTATTAAATATGCTTGGAAAAAAAACTTTATCACACTTTAATATAATACAAATCTATGAACAGATGTCCCAAATATACCACTTTTATACTGTTGATCACTCAGGATAAAAAGACCACTCGGGTGAAAATGATGAAACTTATGAAACATCCGCAGCAATTTCTATTGAAACTTGGTGGGTTTAACCTGAAACAGTCAAAACAGCCTTATAGACAGGTGGAGGACAGGAGATGAGGGGACAAGGTCACTTTGGATTACTGAACTGCAGTCAGATTACTGGCCCGTGCTGGCCCTGATTTAAAGCCCTGGTGTGTGTTATCAGATCTGGACCAACAGAGGGACTGGAGTCTAAGTCAGTGATACTCAACTTACAGCCAGTGGGCCAACTCTGGCCCGCGATAGCCCATCCAATCATTACATTCGGGCCGAATGAAATGATTGGATGGATACAGACAGATACCGGATTTCTTTTTTTTTTGGTCAGAGCATTTGACCTGATTGCTGTCGGGATGTAATGAAAATTTCAACAAATATAACAAAAAGTGCTTTTGAAGAACATAACCAACCCTAGCTTTAATATGTCAGTTAATTTGAAAATAAAGAATTTCAAAGAAAGATGATTTATGGGCCTTTTCATGTTCAATCATTTTATCTGATGAACATTATTCATGTGTGTTTATCAACTGGCTCCTGGCCTCCTGTCATTTTGCAAAAGTGCACCCCGGGCAAAGCAAATTGAGTATCCCTTTCAGTGGAAAGAAACTGAGATGAAATGCATCAGAAGCAGCAGTGAAAATGGATGTAAATGTTGAAATGATCCTCATCTGTGGAGGAAAGTGGCCACGGGTTGTAACAGAGAACGGCCTCCTCTCCATCTATTTATCACATGAAATCTTGTTGTTGGTCGCAGAATCTCACACCCACACACGCATGTAGAACCAAACACTGATCGTGTGCGAGCAGTCTGAAGCTGACTCTTTTTAAAAGAGAATCTCAGATATGATTCCTCATCATGTTGTTGGACCTTTGGCTGGTTCATTAGTTAAATAAGACCCTTAAGATTCGTAAAACATCTTCTTTGTGATGGTGGTTCCTCCCGTGACGCTCCTCTGAACCACTTCCTTGGTGACTTGACGGGTCACCATGCCGCTGGTCTCTGTGTGCTGAGTGGTCATCATCATCCCGTCTGTTAGAACAGAGCAGTTGGTATTAATGTTGTAATACATTTTATTGATGTTTTTTAAGAGAACAGGAGTGAAACTGAAGCTGAACTTGTACCTGAGTAGTAGGGGTCGTTGATCATGGTGTGGGAGACGTTGGTCAGCGTGCTCACATCCGTTGGCATTTGGAAAACTTCCCTCCTCGTCATTGATTGGTTGTTACCGTACTCAGATGATTGGCTGGTGTACTGAGACATAGCGCCTACGGGGAGCCAGGAAGGAAAGAAATACTTAGAATACTGTTATGTACTAGAATGTCAGAGATGATGATACTGAAATCTCTAAGTACATTTAAATGCTGAATGTATTTTAGGCCGTAGGATGGTCACGTCAGAGCATGTCAGAGCACGTCAGAGCACCTCAGAGCACCTCAGAGCACGTCAGAGCACCTCAGAGCACGTCAGAGCACGTCAGAGCACCTCAGAGCACGTCAGAGCACCTCAGAGCACCTCAGAGCACGTCAGAGCACGTCAGAGCACCTCAGAGCACCTCAGAGCACGTCAGAGCACGTCAGAGCACCTCAGACCACGTCAGAGCACCTCAGAGCACGTCAGAGCACCTCAGAGCACGTCAGAGCACCTCAGAGCACGTCAGAGCACCTCAGAGCACCTCAGAGCACGTCAGAGCACGTCAGAGCACCTCAGAGCACCTCAGAGCACGTCAGAGCACGTCAGAGCACCTCAGACCACGTCAGAGCACCTCAGAGCACGTCAGAGCACCTCAGACCACGTCAGAGCACCTCAGAGCACGTCAGAGCACGTCAGAGCACGTCAGAGCACCTCAGAGCACCTCAGAGCACGTCAGAGCGACAAATCTCAATAATTACTTGTCAGATTTCCATGAATTTTGGTACAGATATTCATATTACACAGAGGATCATTTCTAACAACATTGATGACCTCCGAACCTTTCATAGCACCACGGTCATGTCAAAATTTCTCCCTTGACTGAGGGGATCACAAAGTTATCACAAAAATAATTTCTACAACATTTGCTATTGAAATTCATGGTCACCAGAGGATGAATCCTGAAGGTCGGGTCCGTCTGCGTTCTTTTCTGTTTTTTTTTTTTTCAAATGGAAACGCCCACTCAGCCGTTAGCAAAAAGCAGTGACGTAGGTTACCAAAGTAAGTTACAGTTTTTCTCAATTGTTTACACACAAATACTGGTACTTGACACACAATGACCACAACATGTAACTCATGCACCAACCCCCTGAACCAATTCTGCTAAACTACAAGCACAATTCCTGCTTTACACTCAAATTGCAGTTCTAAAACACACTTTTTTCAAAACACTACACACAATTCTCTGCATTTGGCACAATTTTCATGAAGAAAATCTCGTTTTCACAAGGAACACACTGTCATTCAAAATTCTAAAGTCAATTGCCCTACTATGCACACTGACTCATCACATGGGCAAACACCTGTCACACAGTGTTACAATTAGCAATCATGGAAAGTGTATGACCGAAATCCACAAACGCGTATACCCCTTCTCCAAGCTATGGAAGACGCATGTGGAGATATAGCAGTTGATGCTTTTCATGGCTGGATTCGACATGCTAAGCGATATTTCCCCCGCTGCTTGGCCAGGGAAAACATTGCTTGTGATGTGGATGAGGTGCTGTGGCCAGACCGAAACAGAAGAGAGGATGCAGCATAGTTTTTTTTTTTACTGTAACTGTATACAGTAAATTCTTCTGTTGTTTTGTATGTAGACCACTGTATGTGCAACTTTGTGTTGGTTGGGATGTACACTGTGTACATTGTTTTTGTGGGGAAAATAAAATATATTTGTTACCGTGTATTTGTGTGTTCTGAGTATAAAAACAATATTCTAAAATATTTTACAACACACTTATGTATGTACTGTCTGTAGTAAGTGTAACACTGAACAAAAAAAAAGGCCTAAGTCATCATGATGAATGGAGAAGAAGTGTTTTCCATTCATCATAGTGTTTTACATTGAGCACATCAGTGTTCAACTGGTTCTTATAAATGTCTATTCATATGATGGTTTGTGTGTGTCATTTGAAAACAAAATACCATTTTGAGAAGAAATAACATTGTTTTGAATGTAAAGTTTCATTTTGCAGGAGAATTGAGGGGTTTTGCCCATTGTGTGTGTGTTTTTTGTTTTGTGTGTAGAGTTCTGAGACTATGAGGCATGCTTTCAGAAAATGTGTGTAAACAATCGAGAAAAACTGTAATCAATAAGGTTATGATTAATGTGAACGCTAACACTAGCTGCTTCGACGTTTGGAAGTTTGGAAACAACTAAAAGGGTTGGTTTGGATTTTTTTGAAGTGGGATTTTATGTATACTCTGCGTTCTGTGAGGTAAAATACTGTTTTTGTGAATGGAGTCTCGTGGCTTTGAAGAGAGTGATAAAACGGTTTCAGTTCCCCGTCAGAAAGGGTTGTCTGATGGCGAGGTAAAACATATTTTAGCCACCTAGAAAAACTTAATCAGTTTAAGTGTACGCTATATTTAGAATATTTTCACTGCTTTACCTCGCCGTCAGACAGCCCTTTCCAGTGGGGAACTGAAGCCGTTATACAGTATTTTCCAAGCCACCAGACTCACACAAACAAGCTGTAAAATGAGAAAGTTTGTGACCCGGCCGCCATGTTGAGAACAATTGAGGAAATACCAAGCACCACCCACCAACTGAAGCAAACTTTCAAATTTTACAGCTAAACAGTACACTACGAGATTTTTCTGAATATTGATTCATATTTGATCAGCACTGCCTAGTTTGACCGTTTGATCGGAGTTCGTGAGTGATTGACAGCTGCCTCTGTTGAATGAACAGCCAATAGGAACTCTCTCTCTCTGAAATGACCTGTGATTGGTCAAAGTCTCCCGTCACGGGCTAGATTTTTTAATATCTGAAAACAGAACCATGAGGAGGAGCAGAAGTCTAGTTTCTCTCAGAACTCTTGAATTACAATATGCTGAAAGGTTATTATGGAATTTTTGCCCAATGATGTCAAAAATATTCTGCCTACTGCAGACTTAAGGTACCATCCTCTGGTCAAATTGGCAGTTTTTTTACACAAGATGTTAAATCTAAAGGCCTGTTCAGTAATCCAAAGTGACCTTGTCCCCTCATCTCCTGTCCTCCACCTGTCTATAAGGCTGTTTTGACTGTTTCAGGTTAAACCCACCAAGTTTCAATGAAACTTGCTGCAAATATTGATGATCCCAGAATTAACAACGAAATGAGGATGAACACACTTCCATTTTCTACAAGCTTTGCTCCAGCGTCCCTTCCCGCCAAAATGTCAACACTGTACAGATGATGTCCCATAGTTTAATACATTCATGCTCCTCTTGCTTTAGGACCCTATGATCTTTCCTTTAGTGCCATCATTAGAACACAGTTTGAGATTTTAGTCCTACTATTGTTAAGATAAGGCCCTCAAATGTCCCCACTGTCAACAACCCATATTGTGGGGTGTAATGAACTTTTTGGTCTCTAGCAGCCACTATTGGGAGATTTTAGTTTCATTTGTAAGAAAAGCTCTGTCAGCAGGATTCATCTTACTTCCATCCTGAGACTCGATGGTGATGATGCCCTCCCTCTCCGGACCGAAGCCCTGTGTGGTTCGAGCCTGAACTTTAAACTTGTAGGGGACGTTCTCAGTCAGGTTTGGAACGGTCAGACTGGTCTCAGCGCTGTCCCCGTTCACCTGGAAGGAACGCACGTCTCCTGGAGGAAACAAGAAAATAACATACTTTCACAACAAAGACTTCCGGGAACCTAGAAAATGCACAAACCAACGATATAAACATATATCTGTTTCTTTCTTTTACTGAAAGCCTCACCTCCACCATGCAGCTGTTCACAGGTGACTATGTAGCCCAGGATGTCTCCGTTTGGTTTACGAGGTTTCTCCCAGCTGAGCTGCAGGGAATCGGGGCTCAGAGCGGTGAAGACCAGGGGGCCCGGGGCACTGGGGGTGCTCAGAGTAAACGGCGAGCCTATGGTGAAAGATGAGACAGAATCAAAAGAGAGACATTGTTCTTCTGGTGACTGCCATTAAAACAGCCAATGTGTCTGTGGAGTAATCCAAGAAGATGTGACACAAACATCCACAGAATGAGTACCTGGCATGGGGCTGAGGGGACTGTTGGGGTCTGTAGCGGACTCGATGGTGATGACTCCCTCTCTCTCTGGACCCCAGCCCTCCTGGCTCTGAGCCATCACCTTAAATAGGTAGGATTGGTTGGGCAGCAGGTCCTGGATGATGACAGAGTTCTCTGCTGGGTTCGTCACATTAATACGCTTCATCTCACCTACAGGAGGGGACACAGTTTGTTAAGCATCAGCATTAAATACTTAAAAATGATATTTAAAAATATGAAGTATATACATTGTATCCCAATGCAGCAACATGTAAGTTCTTTATTACAGAAAAGATGAAAACAAAAGGTCCTTGCAGGGTTCATTTACCTCCATTGAGCTGCTGGTAGATAACACAGTAGCCCTGGATGTCTTTCTCACAGTGGGGCTCCTGCCAGCTGACTTTGAGGGCAGTGGGACCCAGAGCAGAAAACACCAGTCTGCTGGGGGTGTCTGGTACACCCGGGGAAAGTCGAGCATCTGGTGGGTGACATAGACAGAAAAGTCTGAATACTGTTGGATATGACCACTATTAACTGTTGTCCATCTCTGTTTAGACTCAGAGTATAAGGGGTGAAAAGACAGACACGTATAGACTGAACCTATTTATAAAAATTGCATATACAGTACTTTGCAATCCTTCTGACCATTTTCCAAAGCATATTATATTTTCAAGATTTTTTGATTGTTTGAAAGATGAACAGAGGCAAGTGAGAAAAAAAAAAATGGTGATCTAAATTCTTTTTTCGCCTGTGTTGAAAAGGATGCCAGGCTAGTGCCAGGATAATCTTTCTGAGATACTTAAAAAAAAATTTCCCATCTGTGAAACAGGTGGGGAAATACGATTTGCCAGGTGAAAAAAAAGGTTTTGTCAGAATCATTTTTCTAAGTTTCACTTGCCAAAACTTTTTTTTTCATCTTTTGGCAGGTGAAATTTGTTTGCTAACACAAAATATATGTAGCCTACCTTGTGTTTAGAGTACACGAAGAAATTAGAACTCAGCTGGAAGAAATCAAGAATACTTTTAGTCCTATTTAGAACATGAGATAGTGGTGCACTTCAGCCTCTTGTGGTCAAAATAAGTATTACAGCAACAACAGCTGATCCTGACAAAAAATTACAAAATTCACCTGCCAAAACTTTTTTTCCTACCTGTTTTCACAGATGAAAAGAAAAATGAAGGAACTTAGAAAATATTATCCCTTTATTACATTTGTTCTTAAGTCATAAACACAAGAGAGAATTTGTTTTTTCTCCCTTGCCTCTCAGGGCTTCCGTTACAATGAGCTGAAAGATGCTAAAGATGCTTTGTAGCAGAGTTTGCTAACAATTTTCAGTGGGTTCATCATTACAAGCGACCCCTTTCACATTGATCCGTTGTTCATATAAAATCTGTTATTAGTGCAGCTTTGAGAAATTACCATAATAACATAATCCTTTTGGATGACGACCATGTTCGCTTACTGTTCTGGGTTCAAATCGTCGACAACATAGCATGTGAACGCATTGCTTTGCATTAGCTTACTCTCGAATCTCTGATGTCACGGCATACTTGAGTACAGGTGTTTTAAACAGTCCCTGCTACCACTGAATTACAATATGAGGTACTGTAACATAACTTTGATAAAAAGACAGGAAGCCTGCATTAATTAAAAATCCGGCAACTCTGCACCTTCCCGCAGAGTTATGCGGAGTTAGTTGTGTGTTTTAGAACGTAACCGCCGGGAAACAATCAGAAAATAACATTTAAATTTTTCTGATTTGCTGATTTGTTCTCACTAACGCCGCTCTCTCTCTTCAGTCACTCTACAGCTGGCTCGACCATCGCTGCTCTCTCTCTCCCTCTCGACTTGTTGAGCTGTGGAGGTGTGGCCAACTTCGAAGGCGGTGTGTTTACAAACAGGAACCCAACAACTGTTACAAATTACACCTTTAAAAAGCAAAAAATCAACTAAAAACATATGGTACGGTCTGAAAAATGGTTGACAGTATTGTAAGATAAGTGATTTGTGGTGGCTATAACACACAAAACAGCAGGTGAGATCTTTAAAGAGGAGACCAGAGAGGGACACAACACACACAGGCAGAGGTAAAGATGACTGAAGACACCCAGCAAACCCATGCCTCCATGCTTGTGTGCCACAGACTTACCCTGGAGCACCCTGTCCAGATTATATAGGGCTTCATTGACGTCTGAAGACTCGGTCCTGGCCCTCGGACCTTGAGACAGGTTGTAGCTGAACTGGCTCTGAGAGCTGCTCTGCATCCCAGCGTAGCCGTACCCACCTGATGGCGCATCGAGCAAGAAGAGGGGGCAAAGGAGGAGGACAAAGGGGTGGTAATGAGAGGAGGCACAGAGAACGATGGAAGGAGCACAGTAGGAGGGGGAGGTGGGCAGGTAGGGAGTGACGTAAAGGAAGAGGTAAAGTAAGGCAAATAGAGCAAAGTTGAGACAAGGGGAGGGAGGGAGAAACGGCGATAGTCAGCATAGCTCCTGCAAAGTCAGCCAACAGCCCCAACCCCGCTAACAGATGTCCAAGCCCATCGGCCTCATGCGCTTGCACAGTTTACCTGCCGAGGTATCTCAAATACTACACTCCAAAGTAACATCTTACTTTGACCAGAGAGACAAAGTTAATCTCTTTTACATTTACTTTGGAATCAATTCAAACCCCTGCTGAGGTCTGAAGCTTACCTAGATCTGGGAACTTGGGCACGTCTCCCATGACGATAGAGTCTCGGATGTTTTCATCTGAGTAACCCCTGCTCTCTGAGCGCTTCCTCATGATCACTTCTGATGAGTATACTCCTCCTCCTCCTCCTCCTCCTACTCCTCCTACTCCTACTCCTCCTCCTCCTCCTCCTCCTCCTCCTCCTCCTCCTCCTCCTCCTCCGATCATGTCAAGTCTACGAGAGCCTCCTACAAGAAGAGAGAAAGATCAAAGATAAACACAAATAATGGCTTGATGTTTTTTTTCCACATTGTTCTCGATTTAATTTCTGCCGTCCATCTTACCTTGTCCCGACATGTAGGTGGTGGTGGTGGTGTCTGTCATGAAGGAGGAGCTGCCTGCCCCTCTGTAGTTTGAGCTCAGAGTGGACATAGGAGAGGACGATGTAGACAAGTTGCGTGTCCCGGATCCCCCTGGGAAAAGGAAATTCTGGTCCCATTTCCCATTCGTCATGTAATCTGTGAAACACCACAGTAGAAGCCAGGATAGTCAACAGACAGATTATAGAAAATTTAGCAGTTCAAGCGTTCTGACATTGATTGGAACAACACAGTGCCATTGATGTCAAGCACCCAAAACCAGGCTCGGCCAATCTACAGAAGAAGCACCAGCAGTTTCAGGCCTGTAGCTGCAGTCCTACTTGTGCCACTTACAGTTTAAAGAAACAGCAGCAACATTTTAGACTGGCAGATGTGCGCCATTTACAGGCAAGAGAAGTAACAGCTTCTAGAGTTGTGTCAACTACGCCACCTGCAGCCAATGAGTGCAGTTCTTTTTTCTTTTTGTAGCTGCTGAACTGCTCAACTCATCTACTGTTTTAGTAGAATTGTGACTATTTCTCCAGATAATTAAAACTCAACACTCACTTCTCTAGTGGTTCATAGATTGTTAGAAAGCAAGCAAAGCTGTACCACATCTAAAGTTCCTATGAAACGGCTAGCAGAGTGATATTTGATTTGGCATATTTATGTGTTCCCTGTAACAACAGGAAGCTAAGGAGGGACTGGTCATGGATATTGATTGCCGTTTACCAGAGGTGATTTTGGCAAATCCCTAGTAAGTCTCAAGTCTTTGCACTCAAGTCCTAAGTCAAGACAGACAAGTCCTGGGTCAAGTCCTGGGTCAAGTCCCAAGTCAAAACTTACAGGTCCCAAGCTAAGACTGACAAGTCCCAATTAAAATCCCAAGCCAAAACTGACAGGTCCCAAGTTAAGACTGACAAGTCCCAATTCAAGTCCCAAGTCAAAACAGACAGGTCCAAAGTTAAGTCTGACAAGTCCCAATTCAAGTCCCACGTCAAAACTGTCAGGTCCCTAGTTAAGACTGACAAGTCCCAATTCAAGTCCCAAGTCAAAACTGGCAGGTCCCAAGTTAGGACTGACAAGTCCCAATTCAAGTCCCAAGTCAAAACAGACAGGTACCAAGTCAAGTCTGACAAGTCCCAAGTCAAGCCCCACGTCAAGACTGACAAGTCCCAAGTCAAGACAGGCAAATCCAGAATCAAGTCCCAAGTCAAGACTGACAAGTCCTTAGTCAAGTCCTGAGTCAAGACAGGCAAGTCCTGAGTCAAATCCCAAGTCAAGACAGGCAAGTCCCAAGTAAAGACTGACAAGTCCAGAGTCAAGTCCCAAGTCAAGACTAACAAGTCCTGAGTCAAGTCCTGAGTCAAGACAGGCAAGTCCTGAGTCAAATCCCAAGTCAAGACAGGCAAGTCCCAAGTAAAGACTGACGAGTCCAGAGTCAAGTCCCAAGTCAAGTCTGACAAGTCCAGAGGCAAGTCCAAAGTCAAGACTGACAAGTCCAGAGGCAAGTCCAAAGTCAAGACAGACAAGTCCTGAGTCAAACCCCAAGTCAAGTCCCAAGTCAAAACTGACAGTCCCAATTTCCCAAAATCCCAAGGTATAATTCTTTCCAACTGTCGCTCAGTAAGGTAACGTTAGTTCTTCATGGTTCTCTCCTGTAACTTTATTGGATGCTGTCGATTGGTTCAAACAAAGTGGATCTGGGGAATTAAACATCAACTTGCCGGGAATGAATAGTGTTAGCGTTAGTTGATTCAGGAAATGAAGGGGAAATTAACTGATTTGTGGCACACGTTTTAAATAACATACTTTTTAATCTTTGGGCTTGGGGGAGGGTATCAAGTATTTTCAAATGAAAAGGCTCAAGCCCAAGTGAAGTCAAGAGTCGTTAGTGTTAAAAGTCCAAGTCAAATTGCAAGTCTTTTTTGATTTTATCAAATCGAGTCTAAAGTCATAAAATTTGTGACTTGAGTCTGATTCGAGTCCAAGTCATGTGACTCGAGTCCACACCTCTGCACATTGCTATCCCTTGAGCCACGCCTCCAGTGTCGCTGAAAATGCAGCTCTAACACTGCAGGTGGCCCAAGTGATAAAGCTTTAACCCTCTTTGCCTGTAGGTGGCAACATGGACATGTCCTCGTCTTCAGATCTAAACTGTTGCTGCTATTACTCTGGCATTTGGGAAACTTGTCTAATACTGGCTGAACAGCTCCTCTTGTGGAGAATGTGAATAAGGATGTTTTTTCATAAGGTGCTTTGCATCACAAAATAAAAACAAATATAGCTGCAAGGAAAGGTGTCATCATTGAAACTGCCCTGCAGAGACGAGGCTGTATTTACGTAAGAAGCCATTATTATCCATACAGCCGCACAGTAACTAAGCCTTTACACACACACACCAACAAGCTGCCTCCAGATCACTACCTCCCCAGTGGGATGGAGAGAGGACAGACAGGCACCTGGAAAAGCCTGCCCCCCCCCGATCATCAACTGGAGGTGTGGCAGTTGATGCCAGTGCTCCTCTCTGGGCAGGTGGCGGGAGGATAGATGGGATAGGTGCCAACTAGGGGCAAGGGGACAAGGACTGAAGCCCGAAATTGAATGATTAGACAAATGTTGATATTTCTGACAGGATCGCGAAGACAGAGAGAAATGTTTGGTTGCCTTGCCGGGCACCTGACTGGCCGTGCATAATAGCTGGCATGCTAGCTGCCCTGTCTGTCTATCTTTGGCTCTAATGGAGTGGTCTTCACCTGGCAGGGGTGTTTGGGCGTAGCTGGGGTGGGGGCCCTCATCTGAGCTCGTCTCTGTGTCTGTGCTGAGCCGACTGGAGATGACGTCCACTCGCTTTTTCCACGACACCTGACGGAGATCCAGGTTGGACCCCACCAACTTGACATATTTCCAGCCTTGTGTTTGGGGTAATAGTGGAGAAGCAAGCAGGCGAAGGATAGATTGGTAGCCTTTACTATACATTACTTTACAAAAAAAGCTATCAAACACATGAATGGGATTACATAATATAGACCCCTTTTCTGTTAATAAACATGATGACGTATTTTGTGGGCGGAGCGTTAAGTAGAGGCAGAATGATTCTCTGAACACGTTAGTTAACGCTTGCTAGCAAGTTTTGTTGGCTTGTTTTTTTAACAATGGCCGAAGAAAATACTAGTTTCTCTCAATATGTGCTGTCACTCACTCTCCAGGATCACCAGTGTTAGTTGAGAAAGTTAACATTAACCAATGAGACCAGATTAGCCGACCACTATGCCACTGGCAGACTACTTTGGGAGGAGTAGACTGCCGGCTAACTTTAGTTAGCTGGCTAGATTGTCTGTCTCCGGAACTGACTAGCTAGCTAACGCCTGCTCTCCTCCCAGCGAAGTAGTCTCCTAGCGACGAGGAGTGAGGCAGAGGGACCGTGACCCAGCGCTGTCCACTGTTGGGCTCATTTTCTGTAGCATGGTGGAATTAGCACGGTAGCTAGCTAACTAGCCAGTCGCTAAATGACTCAAATTTAACAACTTAATGTTTCATCGACACACTCTTTTCAGAGCGTATGAGAGCACAGTGCTATCGCCAGATGAGTGATAACTTTGTTCGGCTCATTTTGTGTGTTGCATGACAGCATGGTGGAATTAGCAAGCTAAGCTTGCTAAGTAGCCAGCCGTCCGACCACCGGCGGCAGCGCTGTAAAGATGAATTGAGGGCGTATAAATCATTGGATGTCTATAGTTAACTATCCTTCAGTAAAGTCAGTCAAAAAGAGAGTCGAACAATATCAGCGAAGCGTTTCAGAGATGGAGAGAAAGGGTTGCTAATAGTTTAGACTCTGCAAACCGCAGCCAAAGGCTCACGGCTTCTGTTAGCAGAAGGCTAACTATTAGCAACATTTACCCTCCATCTCTGAAACGTTTCGCTAATATTGTAGCTCGCTAGAGCCTCGAATCACAGTTTATCATCTCAAATGTATGTGATATCTGGATTCTGGCACCCGACAACACAGCAAGATGACAATTTAGATGTGTAACTTTAGCCCACTGCTAGTGTTAGCCTCCAGTCTTTCCTTTGTGTTGCCTCCAGCCAACATAATCATAATCATGACGTCGACACAAAAAGGGTCTATACTATAGATATTTAGGCGAGGAGCAACATCAGCAATAACTTCCAGGGAAAACTGACTAAGAGCACAAAAACGGCTGCAGGAAGCAGGAGAGTAACAGCAGATTTAACGGTTGCGGTTTGTGATCATAAAGCACTTCTGTTGCAGATATCTGGGGAGGCATTGGAAGCACATTTTGTTGCTGCCTGGCTGGGGCGTTGCCTGCAGGGAAAAATGCCTGCCAGATGACATGAGAATGATGAGCTTCACAACTCTTCCAGCTCTTCCTTAATGCCACTCTTGTGAAATTAGGAAGAATATTAATGTTACAAAGAAAACACTGAAAAATGACAAAGCGCCAGAGGTTTTCAGGAGGAGTCTCATGAGTTGGGGTGATTTCCTACAGCACAGATATGACCAACATTTCACTCCCTCTCCTTCTGACAGGGCAATGACACCACAGCACATATTGCATAAACACGTGGGCTTAACACTTGGCTACAAGAACAAAGCATGATGCCTGGGAGCACTGAGAATGTGGACTGAAATAATTGGAGCCATATTACTCTGGAGGTCTGGCATTTACATCCATCCTTCCAGAGCAAAAAAAGCATCAGAATAGATTAATAGCACAATGAGTTTACAGTGTCAGCTTGTGGTTTTGGCTCTTGGTACCCACCATCACCAGAGACGCTGGGTGTCTTGGAGCCCGTGGGGGACTTCAGCACCTCGTTGCTGTACATCAGGTAGCCGTCATACTCGTCTCCTGCCTCTGCATCCACAATAGGGATATCTGGAATGATGGGAACTGGGGACAGAAAGAGAGGGAAATAAACCTCTTTTCAGGGAAATACAGTTGACTGGAAGTGTAGAGGTGTGTTTGCCCCATGACTTACTGGACAGAGGTCTGGTAGGCTGCGATGCCAGGTTAATGGTGGCATCTTTGAAGGGGCCCCAGCCTATGCTGTTCATGGCACGGACCTTGTACTGGTAGGTCTGGGCGTTCTGGAGGTTCTCGATCAACAGCATTCGCTTCTTGGGGTTGTCGATCTTTACTTTCTTAGCGGGACCCACTGGCTCTGTGAGAAGAATATTGCCAAATGATGAAAATGACATCATGCAAATATTTGTACAGCCTTTCTTTAGGATGGACTCTTACTCATTTCCTCATCGATGGGTGTGTAGATGACCTCATAAGCCTTGATGTTGCCATTGGTCTCTGCAGGCTCTGCCCAGCTGACCTGAGTGACAGTTCGACTGATGACGTTAAAGGCAAGACGACCAGGTTCACCAGGCGCTGGAGAAAAACACAACATGAACAGTTTGTAAATTCAAACTTAGCCGAGTTATAACGAAAGTGGAGGTTTACACATCACTAAATTTAAACAGGTTGCACCACACAAACCAGTTCTTATGTAGAGATGAGTTGTTACTAAGTATTAACACTGCCAGGTGTAACTATTGCGTAGCTAACTGAGTAAACTGACAAAACCAACGTTAGCTTCCTAACATTTTACCTGATGAAATGCTGTTTAATAATGAGGTAAACTGGGAAGATTTTACATTGCATTTCACAACAACTAGAATTACCGCCGCACGGTTGTATGCCTCCGCCAGCCAGTCAACTTGCAGTTTACATCCATGTCTTTCCAAAATGTCATCACTTCATCATTTTATCCTATTAATGTGTGTGAAATTGTCATAATTAGCATGTGAATTCTTGAGTCATGGCCAAAAACAGTGACCACCAAAATCGAATCAGTTCATCCTTTAGTCCGAGTGGACGTTTGTGAAAAATTCCCTTAGGATGTTCCTGAGATATCGTGGTCAAGAATGGTACGGACATGAGGTCACAGTGACTGTCGCTGGCGCGGAGGCATAAAAATAACACAACATACATCAAATTTCAAAACGTTATGCTAATAACTTTTGACTAAATGACTGAATAACGTCAGCTAGGTTAGCATAATCAAATATTTCCCACTCATTCTAAACTGAATACGATGGATTCTGAAACACATATTTCTCCATGTATGTTACAGAGTAAGTTACAAAAGATTGGCAGTTCACTTTAAAGATGCTAAATGCAAGATTGGGAGCATTTCTATCACCTCCGCACGGCCCTCAACATGGCGACAGCTGAGCCGACAGATCTTCGCTAACGGTGCTAACAGCGCTAACAGTGGAAACAACGGCAACAGTGCTGACAGTGTTAACTGTCAATGATTAAGTTTGCTCCTGCTGGTGGGCCGTGCTTGGTATTTCCTCAACATGGCTGCCGATTCATAAACTTCCTCATTTTACAGCTAAACAGTACACTACAGGGTGATTCTGAAAACGTTTCAGGTGAGAAATAGGCATTACAGCAACAGAATATTGATTCATATTTGATCAGCGCTGCCTAGTTTGACCGTTTGATCGGAGTTTGAGAGTGATTGACAGTTACTCAGAGATGGCAAGGCTCCAGCTTGGCTCTGATTGGTTGTTTTCCTCCAGTCTGGGAAATCTTGCAAATGCCATTAGGAGCGCCGGAAGACACAGAGACACATGATTTCTTAAGATTACCTGTCTCATGCACTACTGTCAGGATATAGTGACCGTTTTATAAAAATAACTCTTTTTAATCATATTTGCTCCAATCCTACCTACTGCTGCTTTAAAATGATGGTGATGATTGAGTCAAGAATAGCTGGTGCAACACAATCCAGAAGATTAGATCACATAAAAAACAAATTATCTCTACAAGATAATCATTTTGTCATCATTTTGACATTTTTTTAACCAATTCTATCTGCTGTTATCTCCTGCAGAGCCTTTAATAAACAGCAGTTAACTGAATTCTCAGTAATTACCATCCTCCAGTGTTTGACAGGCAACCATGTCTGTATCGTAGCCATCTCCCATTGCATTGTAGCCACATACTCGCATCTCGTAGTCACAAAAGGGGTACAGGTTGCTCAACTCGGCTTGAGGAGTCTTCACATCTAAGACCTGGGCGTCTTTCTCTGGGTTGCCGTAGATCCAATACTTTACCTAAAACCAACATGGAAACAAAAGATACAGCGTTTGAGGAATACAGAGCCTATTGTAAATGATGGTTCTTAACTCAGGTTGAAGCTTCTCAACATGTAGACTTAATGTACCTTGTACCCCGTGGGTTTACCAGGTGGTGGGTCCCAGTTGACCCGGATGGTTTTGGGCCCAGTTGCTTTGGCCTTGAGGTTTGCTGGGGAGAGAAGGTGACCGCCGGGGGAGGTGGCTCTCTGGTTTATGAAGCCCTTCTGCTGCATGGGGGCAAACTCTGGAGATCTGGGAGCTGCAGGAAGTGAAAGAAGATAGAGGATAGAGATGTTTAGTAGTCAATACCAATACCAGTGAAATTCCATGATTCTCGAAAAAACAAAAGTAAAACAATAAATCCCACGTACTTCAACATCCACTCCTTTATTACCGTTTGCATACTTGCTTTTGTTAGGAAGTTAAACAGGTCATAATTCCCTCTCTATTATCTGTTTTATCTTGCTGTGAAAACATCTCTTTCAAACAACTGGATTTATTCAAGCGTCTTGCGAAAAACAAAATTTTACAGAACATGTCATGAATACAAATTTTTACTGTATAGAGCCTGGACGCATCACAATGTAACGTAATCGTAATGTATGTACCTCCCGTTAATGTTAGCTGTTAGCTCCGTGCAGGACTGTGCTGCTTACCGGCTGCTAACCGCTAACGTTGACTAGCTCTCGTCCTACTGATTTCAACACAGATTTGTTGTTCACAATGTAATCAATAGTAAGTTTAATGCATCCCAAACACATTTTCGTCTATAAAAAAAACCCAGAACCATCATGTTTTCAGAATTTTGGCATTGAGTTGGTACCGAAGTATCAGTTCTCGTGACATCCCTATAAGAGGTTGAAACAAACATTTACTAGATACAGGACTACTGCTTTAGAATGTTCCCTTCTTTCATCATACAAAATCTGAAACATCACAACGTCAGAAACTTTACGAATTGCCATGTTTTTGCAACAAATGACTCCACATTGTGTCTTACCTCCGTCAGTGACATTGACAAGGGTGGTCTTCCTCTCTCCGACAGAAGCGTTGGTACTTGGGTCAAACAGCTCCAGGTGGAAGGTCTCTGGCTGGACTGGGCCAGGGTGGGCTTTCGGGTCGATCACTATGTTCTTCTCCGTCTCTCCAGGACTGAACTTCAAAGGGCCGGTTAACTCAAAGCGCTGGGCCTTCTTGGTGCGCCATTTCACTGTGGCATGGCTGTCCGGGTTGCGAGTGCGGACCACAGGGATGGTGTAGGTTGGGTCGGATGTGCTGAAGTTCTGGGTGCCCTTTTTGAACATCATCACACTGTTCTCTGGATAAAATGAGATAATGGGAAGAGAAGAAACCTTAGCAATCAGTGCTTTGGGTTGGGTGAGACACGCTGACGTAAAGCCTCTTGCATCCTTTCACCTGGGTCTGCGATGGTGACAGTAGTTCTCGGGTAGCGTCCCAGTTTGGCGCCCTGCCGTGGGTTACTGAGATCCATGACAAACTGCCTGACCGGTTTGTCTTCCAGGAGGCCATCTTTCTCACTCAGTTCCAGCAGACGGACAGGCACCGATTTCTGGGTCTCATCAGGACCATAGCTCAGGTCTCCTTCCACAGTCATGTAGTCCTAAAACACATAAGAAGAACAGGTTAGGAATAAAGCCCAGCTGCAGACCTGTATCTCACGTACTAGTCATATCCATCTGTCTACAGCCTCTGAAGGCCCTTTCACTTCACATATGCATAAGCCATTTCAGTCAGGGTAGAAATAACAGGCCACCAAGTCTTGGACTTCTTTCAATATACTGTGGCGCACTGTTTAAAGGGTCCATCTGCGTTCTTTTCTGTTGTTTTCAAATGGAAACGGCCACGTTGCCAACGTTAGCAAAGAGCAGTGGTGTAGGTTACCAAAGTAAGCTAATCAATAAGGTTATGAATAATGTGGACGCTAGCACTAGCTGAGTCAAAGCTAGCTGTGCTAAGTTTGGAAATAACTGAAAGGGTTAGTTTGGATATTTTGAAGTGGGGTTGTATGTGCAGTCCTGTGTTCTGCGAGGTAAAATTATGTTTTTTGTGAATGTGGTCTGGTGGCTTTGAAGAGAGCGCTAAAATGGATTCAGTTCCCGATCGGAAAGAGCTGTTTGATGGTGAGGTAAAGCAGCTGTGGATGGGAGTAGCAGAAAAACATATTTTAGTAACCTAAAAAACTCAATATCAGTTTATGTGTACGCTATATTTAGAATATTTTCACCGCTTTACCTTGACATCAGACAGCCCTCTCCGTGGTGAACTGAAACCGTTATATCGTTATCTTCAAAGCCACCAGATTCCATTAACGAAAACCGTTATTTTACCTCGCAGAACACGGGAGTTGCTAGTCTAGCGCTGCATTGATCGGTTTGTTGGTTTGTGTTATTGTGTGACTTTAGGATCCGAACTAACGTGCCGTCCACAGCAGTACTCGCTTAGTTTCCGTGCCGGTACTCCTGTCTGCTTCTCCAAACTGGGAGCATGCCGTCCGTCATCTGAGTTACTGTATGTAATACACTGACTATAAGGATGTATATATGCTGTATATGTAGCTGCGTCATCATGAAGAAACCTATCATGCAGAAAACTAGAAACCTAGTCAGGTCATGTGGGAAAAAAGTATTTAGAAGTATTTAGATGCTAAAACATACGTACTTTGAGCAAAATTCAAATGTTCAGATTTAAATACATAAGAAACACCACTGGGAAGCTACAGAATGATATAAAAACTTAAAAAATAACATAAAAAAATAATGGACCCGCCCTTTAACAAGTGTGAACATAATCCACATCAACTATAGGTAGCAATTCCAAATGTTTGTGTAGGTATAAGGATACCAGGCTAAATGTAGGGCAGTGCATCTGTACATAGCCATCAGCTCACCTTCTTATCCTTGGCTGTGAGGTCCCGTGTGCGGTAGGTGACCTGTGTGCGTCCATTTTCTATGATCTCTCTGCTGATAGGGATGTTGGCCATTCCGTCCTCCCTACTGTAGGTGTAGGCCGGCTGGAGGAACGAGAAGACACTGGTGGCTAGGGAAAAGGGAGTGGAGAATCCATTATAGTAATCCATAGTGAAGATTATACACATTCTCATTCGTTCAAGTCACAGGAGCTCTGATGAGGTTTCTCACCATGCTCTTTGTAGATGGTGATGTTGACCAAACGTTTCCCAATCTCAGCGATGCCCAGTGGCACGTCCATGGCCTCCACTAGCAGCTGCTTCTTGTCATCATCTTCCTCCTTGGTGAAGAGCGGCACATGAACATCTACTGACTCCACACCTTCATGGAACTCTACGGCTCCGGCAGCCTCTGCAGAGGAAGAGCAGATGAGACGACAACATTTATGGTGAGATTGATAATGCCAGCTGTTCAGTTAGAGATCAGAAATTGATTCACACACACAAGTAGCTAACAATCACCTCTGTCTGTGGCCACGGTGTAGTAGCCAGGCACCACTTTGAGATCATGCACGTTTCCAGACTGGACGTTTTTCTCAGTGAGTTTGACGATATCAGGGTAGCTGCTGCGGGGAGCAGTTAGAACGGTGTCCATGATGGTGTAGTCCTGCCTGAAGAGCACGGAAAGGGCAGAGAACTTAAACATGCATGACATACTGGTCCTTCAAAAGACAATAACATTTGGTGTTGTATTGTATTGTTATGTATCAATCAGGAAGTTACCTTTTTCCGGCATTTTTCTGCATTCTGCAAGGACAAACAGGGATTAATGAGTGAGAGAACCAACATTTAATTTCCATTTTTCTTTTGATTACAAGAATATGAACAACAATACAATAACAGCTGCATGCAGTCCAAAAACAGTTTAAGGTATAATATGCAGGAATCCCTCACAATCATCCCTTATGCTCCACTACAAGTGTGTGGTGGTGTTTGTATCTACAGAGACCCTGCCCTCTGCCTGGATTTTCAATTTTCTTCTCATTTTGCTGTGTTCAGGACTCTTCTGTGCATCTGCAAACAGACTTTCGGCCCCAGGTTTGGGTGTAACCCCCAGCCATTAACATTGTGCAGCATGTGCAGCCCATCAGGTTGTCAAATACCGACGCTTTGTCACGCCCCTCGGCGTCTGATACAGAGGCAAAAGTCCCCCTTTAGCTCTGTCAGATACAAAGCAGCCGTATATGATGAATAAGAACGGGTTGTTACATCGCTGTCTGTCTCCTCTGCTGTGTGCAGAGTGGCTGATTTGTGCTGCTATCAGTGTGTCAGTTTGACCAAGGCACACACACCGAGCAGAGAGGACAGGATGAAGCCTGCCCTTACACTCTGCATACATTTCACAGTGTTTTAGCTGTCTCGGATATTCAGCTTAATTATTCGCGCCAGAGTATACAGCCGAAGAAATGCAGCAGAGAGAGGCCGCTGCATTAGCTGAGGACAATGTATCCTTGAGCTTGTAGGCACGACTCCGTGAGCAGAAGAACTCAGCTTTCTAAGTCAATATAGCACGCACTGAGGAATTTATTGCTTCAATCGACTACATTTACCATCAACACTGACTGGACATTCACATAAGTTTCACACATCTTACCTGAATGAGGTTTTTTGCACCTTCTGGGCGCCGGGAATCTGCTTATACACCTCATTTAGCTGGATGGAAGAACAAACACAGTACTCAGTGATACAGTCATCATTCATACACTCATGTGCACAACGGATAAACAAAAACACACTCACGTTATCGGCCACTTCCTTACGGAGCTGTTCGGCGTCTCTGGATTCGGGGCGAGACAGGTTCTCAGAGAACAACCTGTTTAGCCGGAGGGAGATTGGGTACTGGACTACAAGGGGGAAGAAGGACGGTAAAAAGAAAACAAACAGAGATAGATTTGTATCATTTAATCTTTAAATCCAGCATGAGCCTTGCCCCTGACTTCTTTAGCTTCACATGCAGTAGGTCAGTTTATTGTTGCTGAAACATTTGATCACTCACTGATCTCTTTAGGGTTGGGCTTTATCAGAGCCGCGGGGTGATTAGGTGGTCGGTGTATGTTATCGGTGACCTTCCAGCGGACCACGTCGGTTCCTTTGGGCGGACCGGTCCTCACCATTGGTGTGTCCAGATGGTCTGAGGCGAGCAGAGACTGGCGTAGTGTATATTCATCTTCCTTGAAGCCAACCATGCGACCTGGAGAGAATGCAACATAGGGGTGACTCAGATTCAACGTAATCCTAGGTGGGAGGATAAAGCATTTAGAACAACACTGTCATATAACAAAAAGTCTTACCTTTCCTACAGCAGGGCAGCAGGGCAAGATAGCTCTGTGTCGAGAGAAGACAGAAAGCATTACTTCCGTTGCGGCTTAGAGATATTCATCATCTATCGGTGTAAATGGTGTGGTGTTTATACCTGGCAGCAGGTTTTGCAACAGCTGCAGTATTTCCAGCAGCAGAGCAGCAGGAGTGCCAGCAGTAGCAAGAGGAACAAGAGGAGCGGGAGCAACCACAGGAGGCTGGCAGGGGGACATTCTGAAGGTTCATCACGAAAAGTAGATCAAGTTAGAAACTCAGCGCCGCAGGCTCACATCACTCCTGTTATAAAGTCATTGTGCTAGTTTCCAGTTAGGTGCTTTCAGACAGTTCCAGCCCACTATTTAAGCCCAGTGGTGTCTAGCCATGCATATCGTTTTGATTTAAAGATATCTATCCTCCACCACCAATACAATGGAGGTGAATGGAATTTTGTCTATGGTGCTCGCACCTTTGTCCTGCAGAGATACGTTGTTGTTGTTTTTTTCATTTCTTAAAGCTGCAGTCGTTAACTTTGAGAAAATATGATAAAAATATATTTTTATAAAACGGTCACTATATCCTAACATTAGTGCATGAGACAGACCAACCAATCAGAGCTAAGGAGTCTCTAAAGCAGCTGTCAATCACCGCTTGCGAAACTCTGACTCCGATCAAACGCTCAAACTAGGCAGCGATGATCAAATATGAATCAATATTCTGTTACTGTAATGTCCATTTCTCTCCTCAAATGTTTTCAGAAACATCTTGTAGTGCACGGTTTAGCTGTAAAATGAGAATGTTTATGAATGCCAAGCACCGCTCACATGACCGGAGCACAGCCAATAGGAACGCTCTCTCTCTGTGAAATGACCTGTGATTGGTCAAAGTCTCCTGTCAAGGGCTAGATGTTCTAAAGCCTGAAAACAGAGCCAAGAGGAGGTGCAGAAGTCTAGTTTTCTCTCAGAACTCTTGAATTACAATATGCTGAAAGGTTATTATGGAATTGCCAAAGTGATGCCAAAAAATTGTTGCCTACTGAAGCTTTACAGCCCCTGAAAACGTGGTTTCACCTGTTAAATATTTCTCTATATCTTTAAATAGTAATGCCTACATGTGCCACATTCAAAGTTAAAGATCAGAAAGAAAACATCCATCGTTACATATTTATTAAGAGTTTAACACTCAAAAACTTTGCTACTCTTCATCACGACTGTTTGGGTGTGGCTTGATCTGATTTGATTGACAGTGGTCTGGCAACACTAGCAAACAACTGAGTTTGGCCCACTTCAAACCAGTGACGAGAGCACAGACAAAACCGACATTTGAAATAACCAAAACTGTTCCAACTTTGGCAGAAAATTGTGTGTCCATGTAAGACTCATAGTAAGAAGTTGATGGAGAATAAAAGGCATTTAAAGCCGTATATTACATATTGTATCTACTTTGAGCACTTCAGCTCAATTCAGAGAAAACACCTTCAAAAGCACACAATGACAACAGGAAAATGTTTTAAGAAACGATACATCAGTTGCTGAAATGAGAGCACATGTCATACAGTAAATATCCAACCTGCAGCTCACCTTTCTTTTCAAGCACCTGGACCTCATAGTCTGAAACTGAGGAATCTTTCGGTTTCTCAACTCTGTAGTAGTACGTACAGTCGTCATCCTCGTCACGGAAATCGCATGAACCAAGCACCTTGTCCGCTGAAAACACATACGTAGACACATACACTGATCAGCCATAACATTATGACTACTGACAGGTGAAATGAATAACATGGATTATCTCATTACCATGGCACCTGGCAGTGGATGGGATATATTAGACAGCAAGCGAACATTTTGTCCTTGAAGTTGCTGTGTTGGAAGCAGAAAAAATGGGCCAGCGTAAGGATGTGAGCGACTTTGACAAGGGCCAAATAGTGCTGGCTAGACGACTGGGTCAGAGCATCTCCAGAACTGCAGCTCTTGTGGGATGTTCCCGGTCTGCAGTGGTCAGGACCTACCAAAAGTGGTCCAAGGATGGAAAACCGGTGAACCGGTGACAGAGTCAGACCCAAGGCTCATTGATGCACGTGGGGAGTGAAGGCTGGCCCGTGTTGTCTGATCCAATAGAAGAGCTACTGGAGCTCAAACTGCTGAAAAAGTTAATGCTGGTTCCGATAGAAAGGTGTCAGAACACACAGTGAGGAGCAGTTTGTTGCGTATGGGGCTGCCTAGCCACAGACCGATCAGGGTGCCCCGTGCTAACCCGTGTCCACCGCCAAAAGCGCCTACAATGGGCACGTGAGCATCAGAACTGGACCACGGAGCGATGGAAGAAGGTGGCCCGATCTGATGCATCACGTTTTCTTTTTTACATCATGTGAATGGCAACGAGTTGGAGGTGTTGACTTGGCCTCCAAATTCTCCAGATCTCAATCCAATGGAGCATCTGTGGGATGTGCTGGACGAACAAGTCCGATCCACGGAGGCCCCACCTCGCAATTTACAGGACTTAAAGGATCTGTTACTGACGGCTTGGTGCCAGATACCACAGCAGACCTTCAGAGGTCTGGTGGAGTCCATGCCTCCATGGGGTCAGGGCTGTTTTGGCGGCAAAAGAGGGACCTACTCAATATTAGGCAGGTGGTCATAATGTTATGGCTGATCGGTGTATATGAGCTATTATTAAGTATTTGTAGGCATTACTGCTATAGTGTCATAGTGGCATCATCATTATGAGTGTATCTGGATAATTAAATATTCTATAAGACGCAAATCACAGTCATTTTACTTACATTCTTCGAATTCATCCACCAAGACAATTTTGAAGGGGCACTTGTCACACTCCTTTTTGTCTTTCTTCTCTCCTGTCTTCCAGGCCTGACACTGAACGCAACTCTTCGTTCCCTCGCACACTCCCGCCTGGGCCTACACAGGACACACATGCACACACAAATCAAAAGAAGATCAGGCAGGACTGAGTGTAGTTGAAAAAGCAAAAACACGACTAGAAATTGCATTGGAGCTGATATAAATGGAGTTATAAACATAAATATTTATATATCCACACACCTGGAAATTTGGCTCACAGGTTGAAGTCTTTCCGATTCCAGAGTCCGAACACTCGCATCGGCCGCATACACATTTACCTTGCCCGTTGCAGACACCCTGGTGCAGATAAAAACACGGTCAGGCACCTACTGACATGCAAGGTGACACGATAACTCCATCAACAAACACAAATAATTGTTGGCTCTACTCACGCCCTTGCTGTCCAGACAGGTCTGGGTGCTCTTGGGACACTCACAGGCATTGCCCTCCCAGCCCTCAGCACACACACATCCACCCATAACACAAGAGCCACGGTCTGATAAGAGGAGAAAGAATAAGATGTAACTGTGTTTTCCCATGATAAGTTTGTGTGTTTGTGTGTGTGTGTGTGTGTGTGTGTGGGGGGGGGGGGAGGGTTTCTAACCATAAACTACTAATAGAATACTGAAAAGAAAAATACGATTAAATGATTAAAACTTTACTTGAATTGTTTTTGTTGTTATTATTAATATTATTATTATGTTTTTAATTAACATATTATTGTTGTTGTTTTTATTATTTTCATATATTAATAAATTTTCAGATATTAGCTATTATTTCTTATTTCTTTTCTTTTCTTTTTTTAAGTGTTCTTCTTGTGTCTTTTGGCATTAAGTTGTCGAACCATAAATTACTCATAGGATATTGAAAAGATAAATAAGACAAATGCAGCATGATTAAAACTTTATTTGTGTTATTTTTGTTATTATTTTTAATTTTTTAAATTAGCATATTTATTATTATTGTTGTTACTATTTCCATTCATTTATCTTCAAATATAGTTTATTATTTTTTTATTGCATTTTTTGAAGTGATTTTCTTGTGTCTTTTGACACTATGTTTGTTTAAATGTAAAAGAAGGATGGCAATACCATGTTTTGTTATTTTTTAAAATGATGCTTCACAATAAAAAAAAAAAAATTTGACCAGTTCTTGAACTTGACACTGATTGATAAACTCATACTGCTTGTCAAATTACTATAATGTGTCACTAGGTGATTAGTTTAAAAATATTTAGGAAAAAAAAGGAATGAGCTGTCACAGAAGAATCCTTCACTGTAAATTTAGCTTGCAACTTTTTCATTAGCAGGAACATAAAATCAGTGAAAATCGATTTAAACCTGCATAACTATTTGTGGTTGTTTTCCGCCACTTGTGGGCAGCAGAAACAAGTCATACTAAACTGATCCTATGCCCTTGAAGTTATGCAAAGAGACTTTAAAATACAGAATTAAACAGAATATAGGGTGCTCAACATTCACAGAGGCGGTGATAGTGACACCATACACATAATTCAACAACCCCAAACCGTCGTACCGTTGCAGAGGAAGCCTCCATATCTTTGACACTGGGTCTTGTCGTACTGGCAGTGGTTTCCTTCAAACTTTTCCGGTTCGTAGCACACGCAGATTCCACACGCCAGGCAGTCTCCGCGGCCTGAACAAGCTTCCTTCATGCCTTCACCAAAACACTGTCTGCTGTCCTTAGCTGAATCACTTTCTGAGCAGTTACAGAAGTTACCCAACCTGAAGGAGAAAAACAAAAGATCTTATAGAACACAGAAGCCTCAAACAGTCCATAACCCAGGTGAAAATATAGTAAATTCTTTAAAAGAATTAATAATTAAAGTCTCACCAGTCATCATAGCACTGACACTTCCCACACACCAGGTCTCCGTTGCCACTGCACCTGGGTGCTTTAGGTTGGGGATTCTGGAGGACAGATAAGAAGAGACACTGGGATGAATCTACTGTAAAGAAGTGTGAGTGAGCTACTTCATCTGGACTTTTTTTGTGCGCTTCAGTGTTAGTCTGTGCGTCTACCTTCTCACACTTGCAGGTTGGACACAGAACCGAGGCCTTGATTTTGACGGCAGCGTTGAAGGTTGTAGGTTTGACTCTCATTGTGCCCTCTTTTTCATCCGGATCCATCTGACACACAGGCTTCCCGTCGATCATTCGCTGGGCTGTGAGGTCCATGTGGAACTTGCCCTGGAAAAAACACAAACACACGCACACACACACACACACACACACACACACACACACACACACACACACACACAATGTTAAAGTATATGGGATGTATCTTGTAGTGTACTGTTTAGCTGTAAAATTAAAAAAGGTTGTGATCCGGCCGCCATGTAGAAAACAGTTGAGCTAAAACCAAGCACCATTTTACAGCGAAACAGATTTTTTCACTTTAACTGCCTCATGTTTTGTAAAACTCATGAGTGAATTAGCCTCCTTTTTTAACTTATTTAGTTATTCATTTATTGTCTCCCATTATCCCCTTTGAATCCATAATGGCCAGAGATAGGGAGTGAAGTGTATTCTTCAAATCCCACTGTTGCCAATAAAAATAGAACAATAACTAATATATTGGTTTTCAGCACAACATATCAACCTAAGTAAGGACTATCAGCTTAAAAACAACAACAGTTGGTCTTCAACATACAATCCATGTGTGTCTGTGTGTTTAATCAGTTGTTTTTTTGTCTTACTATTTTTCCAGGCTTGAAATCAAAGACCCCGTCTTGTGTAATTCCATTGGTGGTAGAGAACTCTGTCTTGAAAGCCTTGGGTTTTTCCTCTGCACGGATTCTCGTATTAGTATTGATATTCTGTAAGGACATATTAGAACATCAGCAAACTTGTCTACAGAGTGCCATCAACTGAAAAAAAGCCACGAAAAACACATAGAAGTGGTGACGTTTTACAGTGAAGGCAGTCCCCATGAGTCCCACGATATTGGCTGAGTCCCTTTGCAGCAGACCGACTTCAGCGATGGGGAAGTACTCTTGGAGTTTCTACACAGACAAGCGCACACAATACAAAAAATAAATCCATGACCTAAAACTTGACATCATGTTTCAGGAACTTCAGTGAAAGCTGAATAACTAAAACCCACCAACCTCGTAGTACGTGTAGGAGTGGTCGGTGACAGCAAAGATGGGAATGATGTTGTGTTTGCCCATCAGACGGACCAGTGTGGGTATTGAAGGGTAGTCCTGGGTTATATCCTCTGTGTATTTGCCTGCTGCGTCTAGGTGGCAACGCTCATCGTTGCGCTTTAGGATGCCTGACAGCACGTTAGCGCCGTCATGCTCGTAGTGGAAGGCTGACTCGGTGGAGAACACCAGGAGATGCGTGCTGTGGTTGCGCCAGCCGATATCCTAGATGAAGAATACCAATCAAATGGGAGCAGAAGAAACGGTGGCTTTTAGAAAATAGGGATGTCACGATACAAGAAATGTAGTAGTCGATAAACAAATACCAGTGAAATTCCACGATTCTCAATACCAATTCGATACCACAGTAAAAAACGTTTTCATATTGCTGTGAAAACATCTCCTTCAAACAACTTTCTATTCAAGTCTCTCGCCAAAAACGACATTTTACAAGATTATATTTGAACACATCATGATAAATGATATGAATGAATGATAAAAATCAACACTGAAATGTTTACCTGTAACATGCTGAAACATTCAGAAAGGATTGACGTTTGTGGAAATGTTATTTAGGTTTGTGATGGTTTGTGATGGTTGGTGTCTTCTCAGTGAATCATTTTGGTAGCGTGTCGGACCCAAGCTGACCAGGCCCGACCTCAGCCTCTCAGTGGCTTTTAGTTTTACTTCCTCAAGTTGCTACAGTAACAGTAGCCCAAGTAGAGAAGAATCATAAAGTCAGTGAACTGACTCACTAATGTTGTTACCCAGCAATTTATACCCAAGTTAGTTCATATTAGCTAACATTGGCCGCCATAAGCTCTACCAGACTAAGTAAGGCTGTAGCAACAAAACCATTGAGCAAAGGTGCGTTTATTGCTTATAATAATTATGTATTTAATACTCTTATTGACATGGGAGTGGGCAAATGTGATTGCTTTATGCAAATGTACAGTATGCATATATTTATTATTAGAAATCAATTAACAACACAAAACAGTTACAGATATTGTCCAGAAACCCTCACAGGTACTGCATTTAGCTTAAAAATATGATCAAATCATAACATGGTAAACTGCAGCCCAACAGGCAACAACAGCTGTCAGTGTGTCAGTGTGCTGACTTGACTATGACTTGCCCCAAACTGCATGTGATTATCATAAAGTGGGCATGTCTGTAAAGGGGAGACTTGTGGGTACCCATAGAACCCATTTTCATTCACATATCTGGAGGTCAGAGGTCAAGGGGACCCCTTTGAAAATGGCCATGACAGTTTTTCCTCGCCAAAATTTAGCGCAAACTTGGAGCGTTATTTAACTTCCTTTGCGACAAGCTAGTATGGCACCAATGGATTCTTTAGGTTTTTCTAGTTTCATATGATGCCAGTATCTTCACTCTACCTTTCAAACTGAGACCGCTACAACCTCCGAAAGATCGATTGCGTGCATGCGCTAACGAAATTAGTGGCTTTAAAACGTTTTTTTGTTAACATTGACAGCCGTAATTATAATTACATATTTCATTTGTAATTTGTAATTTTGACACCCAAATTTAGGCAGAGCAACATCTGCTTTGTATTTAGTATTCTTACTAACCCCACAAACTGTAGCCTGCAATATGGCATCAAAACCTCCTTCAGGAGCATCCAGGTTGCCAGATATTCTCTCCAGCTGGAGCTTACTGCTGAAGGAAGTCAAGTTGTCGGTCAGTGGGATGACGTTTTGGAAAGAGAACGGAGGGTCGCTGTTGGTCCACGGCTGTTTAAGTCTGAGAAGGTGGAAGGAGGATGGACAAAAAAGAAAAGAAAGAGGAAATGGCATGTACATTTCGATTAAACTACCATTATGTATGTGCTTAACTTTCTCCGATGTGATCATGTTACATTTCTTCACTTACTTTTCGGGCCTCATGTCCGTCTGGGGCTCGATCACTTTATCCACAAACTTTCCAAACCCAATGGTGTAGTCATCTGACAGTTCCTTAACCAACTTAGCTACAGGAATACATTCACTTCACCATCAGTATTACTGCGACAGCTTACTCAACAGTCGTCACAACACGTTTCCAATACAAACACGCTCACCCAGCCTAGATCCCATGCTCTTCAAGTTTTCCAAATCGTCAGCCATGGAGTTGGAGAAGTCCATAAGTATATAAAGGTCCAGAGGACCTTTTTCTGGAGCAAACACTTCCACTTCCACCGACTTCTTCTCTCCTGGCAGAAAGCTCATGCTAATCTGCTGTGGAGACACTTGAAACCGCTTAAGCGTCGTATCGATTTGTTGTTGCTGAAAACAGAGAGAAAGTTACAATTTCCGACTTTTTTTTATCTAAAAAAAAGAATGGTTGACTGGAAGAGGAATGAGAGTGGTGAGGACTTACTCTTTCTATCTTCATATTGCTTTCTTCTATGATTACAGCTGCGCAGTCATGGGCAATTATATTCTGGTGCAGGTCACAGCGAGGGCCATTAAAATTCTGAGCAAACAGGAAGTTTGATTAGTAAATCCTGTAGAACCACCCTTGTTAACAGCTTATTTTGAAAACCGAACGTAGTCGCATGTGTATCATCCCGCCAACTTCACCAAGTCCATCACTGTCAGCTCGATCTGGGTCATTTGAATGCATTTACCGTCGGCTGATTTGACATTATAAGTAATAAAAGAAAAACAACTTTTTGTTTTCTCATAATAACGAGATAATTATCTCGTTATCTTGAGATAACAACACAATTAACTTGTGATCTTGAGATAACTGTATTAAAAAAATGTGTTTGAATCATGTCCCCTTTGGGGCTTCCTGAGGAATGCCACAGCCATAATGATTTGTCTCAGGACTGACAGATCTGAATCCAGTTCTTTTGTACTCCTGCTGTTTTGTGCTCTCACCTCATCAGAGCAGTACGCACAGTGTATCCCAGACTGCAGGCATTCTGAACAGGTCCCGGCCTTGGAAGCGAAGCAGTAGTTCACTGTAGGGAGGGAGGGTGGGGGGTTGGAGGTGCCAGGAAGAGTCAGAGTCACAAAGAGGCAACAAAGTGAGAATCAAACCCATGAAGCATAGCTAGAATACCTTCAGTAACACTAAACAGATCTGATTTTCTCCTGACTGTGTTCCAAACGAAACCAATGCTGAAAGCAACAGCTTCCTAACAGCGATACAGTAGTAAACAAACAGGTAGATAACATAAAGATATAAAAAGGCCCTGATCTTTCATAAATACAGAACATATAATGTATACACTGTAGCCATCAGTAATATTATACTGTATGCCATACACACATCGGTCTAAAATAGTGGTTTAACTGAGCTTTATTAAAGAGGACCTATTATGCTTTTGTGTGTTTTCCCTTTACTTCAGTGTGTTATATAGTGTTTTTGTGCATGTAAAAGGTCTGCAAAGTTACAAACTCCCCCCCACAGAAACACCGCTCCTGAACTACCTGAAACCTTCCTCGCGTGAAGTCCTGCTTTTTCTTCTGTAACGTGATGATGTCACCAAGTAAGACATTTGCATAACACCTGCCTAGCGGCTAGTTTGGCACGCCCTCAAACAAAGCTAGTTAGAGCGGAGCTGGAGCGGAGGCTGAAGAGTTTAGTTCGGTTAACCAATCACAACAGTGGGCCAGTGGGCAGGAGCTCAAACAGAGCGGATCAGACAGAGGGACAGTTGGTAGGAGAAAAGTAAAGCGTTTTTTGAACATTAAAGCATGTAAACTTGTTCTAGTAGAAACCCAAAATACAAGTATGAACCTGAAAATGAGCATAATAGGTCCTCTTTAAGTTTAGGGCTGCATCTAACTATTATTATAATTATTAAGGAATATGTTTTATATGATATCATATTAGTATATTATATTTATGATTCATCAATTAATCATTTAGTCAATATAATGACCAATGAAATTCGTGAAAACATCGATTAACAATCTCCCCAGGGCCAAGTCGAAGTTTTCAAATTGCTTGTTTCTTCCGATCAACAGTGAAAAATAGAGAAATGTTCAATTTTTAATTGAACAAAATCTGAAAATCCCTGCATTTCAGAGTCTTGAAACAGAAACTGTCAGGAACTTTCTCTGATAAATGACTTAAACAAATAATTATTGATTCACTTACTGTCAACTACCCTCTTGACATTGATGACAAGTCTCTAAAACTAAAAATATGGTAATTGATTGATCGCCAACTATCCTATTTAGGCTACTACTTGCATACAAAATAACGTAGGTCCATAAATGACTTGTAGTGAAATTAAATTATGACTCGGGGCTTCCTCACCTTCAGCATAACAACAGGTCAACAGGACGGCTAGAAGCCCGAGCCCCACTGAGAGATGTAGCGTCCATCTCCCCATCTCCCTCCTGCAACACAAACACAAACAAATACATTCATATATGCACATGAACACTATACAGCTACAATCCACTGTTACAGAGAGACAGACTTTTCTCCTCTGGTGATATCTCTGCAGACTATGGTGTAACTTGAACCACCTGTACTTTCCCTCAGTCAAGCCTCGGAGAAAGTGAACAGGCCCAGACACTCCCCTTACCTTCACCTCAGTTTGTGAAAACAGAAAGACACTCTGTACTTTCAGAAAATAACACTACAAACAGCCTGTTTTAAACATTTGTCCTCTTCAATAATAACTCAAAAATACATAAACATTCTTTTTATACCTGAGTATAGGCATAAATACAATTTTAAAGGATCTGTTCACCCAAATTACACATGTAATTCTAACTCAGCTCTAGCAGTGTGACGTGTGAGATATCTATCTCTGAGATTTCTGCCTACACCCCAATACAATGGAGATAAATGGAAATGTCCGCCGAAAAACGCTGTCGACAGATTTCTTTGAAACAACTTTTGTCAAAGGAAATCAAGCAATTTTGATTGTGGTCCTGCATAGAGTGCTCCAGGAATGAGTCCTAAAACCCGGGAATGAGTTAGCATTTTAGCATTTCTGCCCTCGTCTGGAAGTCAATGTTTTTTTTTGCATAGGTTTTTAGTGAGATGCCTGAAATAAGGTCTGTGGTTAACACAAGCTGAAGAGATTTGAATGTATTGACATAAAATACATCAATAAATACCCCAGTTGTGAATTTTGAAGCCTTAATATGTCTTAAAAAGGGCGGTTGCTAACAAGAGGCTAAATGAGACTACTAAACGTCATCACGCCGACTCATCCTCCTTTACAGCCTCGTTGTGTATCCTCGCGCTCATGCAACCGTGGTGTAACGTTAGCTTTTTACTTCTGGCGATGCATTCACACTTCAAAAATCATAAAAAGTGGTGTTCATTTGTGAAGATTATTTTACGGAACAAAATGTGTAAGTATCATAAACTTGTGCTTGCCACAGTTTATTTTCTGCAATAATCCAAAACTGAATGGAAAAATCCCATTGGCTATTTGTCGGGTGGGGTTCTATTCTCCTATTCTAAAATTATAATAAGACCATGCTCTTTATACCTGGATATAGGTGGCTAAGTAATGCCTTTCATACATTTTAAATTGGTGAATCATCTGCTATAGCTCATTTCAGATAGAGACGAACTATAAAGAGCATGTTGAGGCATGATAGAATGTGATAAAAAAAATAACGACAGGAAGGGACCGACACAGGGTGGGACCTGGAACTATACCGGGCAGCATGCTGCGTGTAGACTCGCCACAATAAAACCACTTTATCATTTTATGCTGGAATCTTGGCTAGAGAACAATCTGATAGACAGGAAAGCTGCAAAAAAAAAAGATCTCCACTAAAGACAGGAGGTGGAGAGTGAACAAAGGGCACTATGTGGCATGAAATGTCTCAGTAATTGTCTCAGTGGGCAGATAACTGAATAATGTGCTGCCACAAAAAAATGATGATTTGTGCTCTGAAGATTTACAACTCCGAGGAGGAATTTCTCCGCGAGAGAATGGCCTGTGCGAGTTAAAAACATAGTCTGACAACACATGGGAAAGGCACCTTAGCACCTCGCTGTGAAGCTGCCTACAGGGTTGTGTGTGTGTGTGTGTGTGTGTGTGTGTGTGTGTGTGTGTGCGGTGTCACATAAATCACTGACTGAGATGGGTCAAGAGAAAAAAACAGAACAGACCAGCGACTATCCTCCAAACTTGACCACCAGTCACGGAATACGAGCCGAGTAGAGAAAAAGCACTTTGTATTTTTCCTCCTTCTCAGACAAAATCACAGACACGCAGGCGTTTATGACACTGACAATAAACTGGGAGACACTAATTACAGTTTCCAAGAGACAGAAAATAGAACTGAGTCATTCATGTTGTTTTTGCTTTGGTGGTGCACAAAAAGAGGGGACATTCTTCCTGAGTTCAAAGCCGTAGTTGTCTCTACAGACAACAAGATGCCTGCCAGGTGAACATACCACCACTGGGTGTGGGGCTGACCCCCGCCATGACATCATCCATAAGGGGTGGGGGTCTTTAGTAACAGGTGTAGGGGTCGTGCTCGGGGACCTGCCTTTGACAGGAAGCTAAATCACGACTACACACACCTGGAAAATCCATCCTTTGAAGCTATTACTACGTTCCACTTAAGAAACATAAATAACACAAAGCGAACTAATACAGCCGAGCTTAATATGTCAAAATCAGTAGACGACCGCAAGCTGTTTCTCTACTGTTTGTTCTGGTCCCTGTTTCTTTCACCTGTGATGCATTATAGTCTGTGCTTTGATACGGTCAACCATGGAGGAAAATAATAATAAAAAAAGAGAAAATAAGCACGAAGCGAAAACCAAATCTGCCCAGAGCTCAGTCTTGCAACTCTAAAACACATGCCGAGATATAAAAGTTACATAACGCACGCTTTGTAACCGCTCACCTTGCTCAAAAGTCACGCAAATGTGAACAGCAGAATAAGCAACAGTACATTTTGCAAAGCAGCACAGAGTAGAACACATTTAAGGTGAAGGGCATTGAAAACAATGGAGCCATGAGGAAATGTATGACTGGATACAAAGAGATTACTGATCAAACAAACCTTTTACTGCGCTCTCGCCCAGACCGAGTCCAAAAGTCCAACAATAAATAAGAAAATCTTTTGCTTGCTTAGTTTGACCCAAGAGTTGGAAAAGTTTGTATCCACCTATAGAAAGGAAAAAACGTCTTCTCCAAATCCTCGTTTAAGTTCAAAACCTACAAAAAGAAAAGTCGGATAGACTTGCAGCTTTTCTTTTCTGTCTTTTGTTTCTTCCTTCCAGTACAGTCCGGTCTGGTCAAATATTGACTTATTTGTCCTTAATCTCAGCTGAGTCGAGTGTGTGTGTGTATGTCTCTGCGTGTGTGCAGGAGTTTTAAAGGTGTGTGGGAGAGAGATATGAGAGACAGTGAGACTCAGAGCGAATGAGTGAATATGACTGAGTGTGCTGTGACTTGATCCCTTTAGCTTCTGCGCACACACACACACACACACACACACACACACACACACACACACACACACACACACACACACACTCTACCTTCCCTATCCAGGTGAGTAGCTGTGACGGAGAGGGTTAACTCCCTTCCTGCATCTCTACCTCTTCCCCACCCTTATTAGAAGTTAAAAGCGCCACACCTCCGTGTGACAAGGCCCCCTCCCTGCTGCATTCCACCCCAACACGAGTTCACCTGTGTGGGCTTGAGAGCAGGGAAGGCAGGCCCCTCCTTCCATGGCCTGCTCCCAGGCTCTTGGGAGTGGCACACGGAGCAGAACACTGCCCGCAGGCTATGGGAAACGGCTTTGTGACTCTTGTGTTTACACAATCGAGTGCTCATACTAACGGGCACATTTTCTTCTCATCAAATATTTGATGTGAACATTATGATTGCCACATATCTTTTCTCAGAGTTAATGCAACTTCCTTTGCTTTGTAGAAGATGTGAAGTACCAGTTTGGTAATTCCTTGAGCAGAGGGACCAGCGTGGCACACTGACCCTGACACTCAATCCTAGTGCTCACTGCGTTTAATTGTGTTTCTACAGCCTTTTACAAAAGGAGCTTACAAAGCTAGAGTGAACTAGATGGTGGAGACCAACCCACAACTCCACAGGTTTAAATATCCTCCATCCTTTACAACAAAACAGGTAATTTTTCATTGCCTTACAACCCAACCGTACATCTTCCATCATACCTTCCAAAATGACCCTTATGGCCGTTACAAATGAAACCGTTTCTGATCGGGTGCCACTGATTGGACAGGAGAAGTTAGCTGATCAAGAGCTTCCTGAAACAAAGAATGACAGAAAACACTACATTGGTCATAACAACCACTATGGTTAAGGTTTGGATGAGGTAGGCAGCAGAGGTACTCAGATATTTTACTTAAATAAAAGTAGTGATACCCCAGTGTAAAAATACTCTGTTACAAGTAGGTAAGTAAACTTAAGTACTTAAGTAAAAGTACAAAAGTATTAATATCAAAGCATCAAAAATAAAAGTACTCGTTTTTTTTAGAAAAGCCCATTTTATAATAATGTATATTGTATTATAATTATTGATGTATTAATGTGTACATTGCATTAATATTCCAACTGGCTACTTGTAATTTAAAGGGGCTAAATGTGAGATTGGGAGCATTTCTTTTGCCTCCACACAGCTCTCAACATGGCGACAGCTGAGCCGGCAGCTCGTAGCTAACGGTGCTAACAACGCTAACAGTGGAATCAACGGCAACAGTTCTGACAGAGCTAACAGTGTTAACATGACATTAACTGGAGGGTGGGTGCTAGGTTTCTGCAACAGCGCCGTTAGTCGGGACGGCGTTATCAGCTGCAACCGCTGTATGACCGCAGTGCAGAGCGGCGTGAGCTAGCAAGCTACATTAACAATGCACGGAGAAGCTCGGATTACAACACACACAGAGGGAGAGCGATTTCATTTTCTGCTCAGGGAGACATTACTCATCTATATCTTTACATAGCAAATAGTTATTTGCTGCTATATTAGTGGTCTGAATATTGTATAGAGAACCTTTAAAGTTTTTGGGGCTTTTTCAACGCCTTTATTGATAGTGAGAGTGAGATTGTATAAAGATAGTAATGAAAGGGGGAGAGAGAGAGGTGTTGACATGCAGCAAAGGGCCACATGTCGAATTTGAACCCTGGGCCGCTGCGGTAAGGACTCAGCCTTGGTACATGAGACGCCCGCTGTACCAGGTGAGCTATAGAGGGCCTGTAGAAAGAACCTTTAACTATATATATCTTGTATATATCACTTTCTATTCCGCTGGGTAGCTTGTGAATTTTCCCCCCAGGGATCAATAAAGTCTTCTTGATATAATTATATCATTATTTATTTGTTGATTCAATTTTGAATTCTTAATCTGAATCTGGAGAGTAACTTGTAACTTAAGTTAAAAGATAAAAATATATAAAGATATAAAGTAGCATTAAATGGAAAATACTCAAGTAAAGTACAAGTACCTCATAAAGTACCAACTACAAGTACCTCATAATTGGCCCTGAGAAATATAATGAATCCCTAAAATAATTCCCAAACTGTCAGTGTAAATATTTGGTTGGTGTGATTACACACATAAAAATGTATAGCATGAGAAACGACACAAATTAAGTCCTACACCAGCATTCTTTCTTCTTAACCATATTTGTCTCAACAGAGTTTAGGTGGTGAATCATTTGCGGTTTCCCTCTGGCATTGATAACTGCTTTTGTGAAACCTCCACATGGATCCATCCACAGTATGAGTATACTACTAAGGTATTCTGGCCTTCCTGATACTCATAGTTATGCAGATGATACACAGATGTACATTTCTTCATCACCCACTAGTGGTATCAGACCTGTTAATAACTTGGTTAACTGCATTGCCTATATAAACCTGTGGATGATACAAAATGTTCTGAAAAAACAAAAGTTGTAATTATTGCACCAAATAACTCCTTATTACCACTCTTTCTTATTTACATTTATATTGTGCTCACATAGTATGTATTCCTTAACAAAGTTGCATTTAATCAAATTAGCACAAACTAATTTACACACTGAACCCCTGGGGCAACGTGTTATGTTTTTGGTCTTTTAATTACTGAACAAACTACTACCTTTTACATCCCTACATTCCTTTAACACTCACATTTGAATTCTTCCACTGGACCAGGAATCTCTCGACAGTAGTTTAGGTCAGGATTCACATAAATGATCAGACAGATTTTAATTTGTTTTCACATTGTTTCCTAGGTAATCACCTCTATTAATCATAGATTGAATATAAGAAGTGGACGTAGTCACCGTGACGTCACCCATTAGTTTGTGGACTGTTGTTTTGAAGCCTTGAGTTTGGAATTTTGGCCGTCGCCATCTTGGTTTTTTGGAACCAGAAGTGACACGAGAGGGTGGACCTAAGTACAACCGAACACTGAATAGGACACATTTAGGCATCCACAATGTTACAATTAACTTTTAAAGAAACTGAAAACAGCGCTGTAATAGCGACCTGTCAATCACAAGGTAGCCCCGCCCTAAAGCATCCCCTGCTTTATGGTCTATTTGACTCTAAATGGGACCATCATTTACTAACTGAACATCATGCTGTATTGAAGAATCAGAATCAGAATCAGAATCAGAATCAGAATGGTGTTTATTGCCAGGTGTAAGAGGTATACACTAGGAATTTTCTTTGGCATTTTTGGTGCGAGACAAACAGTACAATATAATAACAAAAGAATGGATAAAAACAAAAGAATAGATAAAAGAATAGATAAAAACGTTAGAATAAAATAATAAAAATGTACAATTTACAAATTACAAATAAGCTATAAACATGATGAGAAGACTTGAAACTAGTGATTGAGACCATAAACTCATGTTTACAATCTTTACTGAGGTAATAAATCAAGAGAGAAGTAGGCTCATTTTCTCATAGACTTCTGTACAATCAGACTTCTTTTCGCCCCCTGCTGGATATTAGAAAGAATGCAAGTTTAAGGCACTTCAGCATTGGCTTCACTTTTCAGACACTGAGGTTTTCCACTGCTTTTAATCAAGGCTTTTCCTATAACTGTAACCTTTATCTATTTTTTTTAATAGTTTGATAAATGACTTTGTGTTGCATTGTTGAAGGGAGTAGTAGGCGTTCCAGATAGGGCTAGTGTCAGAGCGATCGGTATTGTTTATTTCTCTAGAAAGCTCTTTCCTCTCGTCTCCAACAGACCACACAGCAGGTGTTAAAGGTTATTCTCGATCACTGTCTCTGCACTACACTCTATCACTTATAACTGGACTCACACAGACTCAGATCAGTACCCATGGTGAACCTGTGACACAAATCTGGGATTCAAGGAGTTAAAAGCCTTTTCCTCTTCAAAGTACATACCACAATCTGAACGGGGGACATACACAGTCAGGCTCCTAGCAACCAGATCTGGTTCTATACAATGGCTAACTTCTCTCGAGGGGAACAAAACCTCTGCGGAGACAACTCTCTGGCTTCCTTGGCTGACACTCTGGCACTTTGCCACTCTAAACAGCCCTCTCACATGTTGGAGTAGGAGCTGGAAGGGAGTGTCCCACCTACTGTATTCACTTTTAATTTGTGCGAAGGTTCCCTGAGTGCAAGCACTTTTCAGGCTCGATTTGAGCTTTCAGTGTTAGTGACTCCCAGCAGTTAATGTGAGCAATTTGGGAAGTGGCATATATTATATGTTATGTCTATTGTAAATGTGGATTAGAGAATAAAATCTCCTGTTCTTTATTATCCTATAAAATGCATCCTAAAGCAGGAGTTCATACCCAGATAGGATTGAATCAACTGTAAGTTACTGTTAGGCAGAAATATTGCAGACCGTTCTCATTCACTGTTCGTACTTATACCTACGAAAAGTAAAGCACTGTAATTCGTATATAACCCACGAAATTGTGAGCCAGGACATGCAGGGCTGCCGCTAAGGATGTTAAGTGACAGTAAAAGTATAGTATAGTATAAACACAGGATTTTCACCCCGGAGTCCGTTGTTCCGTGTGAAACCTGTGAAACCAAAGGTCAATGTTGACTTATTTTAACTTACATTCGTTGAGTAACTTACGTTTAACTAATGCCAGGTACGTAAATTAAATAATAAACATACTTATTGTATGTAATAAACATAAGTTATTTAACCCAAACCACAATATTTTCCTAATATTTTCTGCTCTGCAGGGGCTTGGGCAGACGCACTGGTCGCCCGAATTGCTGGACATTTTGCAGTGCGAGTGCGAGGAAAAATTAATAATAACTTTTCATAAGATATCATACATAACAAACCGTTACATGAGGATGAGGATACATTGAATTTAGACATTGATGCCTGACATTGAAACCAAATTGAAAGCGCCTGTTATGTTTAATGTTGAACATAATTTAATTTCAATCATGACTGACACTGAATCAACACTGATTCGGCCCACACAACCCTAAAGTGTCTGTTTCCCAGTCCTCATTTAATAATAACATGAGACTTATTGAATGTGGATCCAATGTCAACATATTAAATGACATATTGAAAGTTATATTTTCCACCTCAACCATATAGCAACCTATGAACTCTCTGTTGAAATAACGTCTTTTACAATCTGGGACATCAGTGTGTGTAAAGAATCCCAAGTAAGCATATATGAGACCACAGTAACCTCTTTCATTTACCTCCTTACTGTACCAAATAACCCGGTTTAAAAGATTTAAGGTTATTTATTATCATTATACTATAAATATTTAGAAATATTTTTATTCAACTATACACTTATTGTCTACATTCAGGAGAAACGTTATTTAATGTATAGCGAAAGTGAAATTAGATTGTTCATTGACCCCCTGAAACTCCATTAAAACACATATAGTATAGTATACTCACTATAGTATTATGTACTATGTATTATGTAGTACTATAGTAAGGACCACCGGGTATCACAGCTGTAGCATATTTAGCATTTATCAGTCCTTTGCATACATGCTAATTCTAACTTCAGACGTCACTTACTGTGAACAAGATGCTGTCATGGTGAAGTGGACCTCATTAGCAGAAAAGACGGTCGACACACAGAGGCTGCTGGGAACCCAAAATAATCCTTTAAGTGTAAAAAAGAAGAATTGTGTAAGTTTTTGGATACAGAGGGAAAGTCTCACTCTCAGCTCCCTCAGCTCACTTCAGACTGAGTCCGGGCTGTGCCCACTCCTCTCCTCACATTTACATGACAAAAACTGCACTTTTTGGATCAGTGAGCTCATTCAGTGCCTAACGTATAATGGCGTCTCCCTTTTCCCACCATTAATCTGCCACAGCGGAGGACAGCCATGAGGACACCCGGGACATTTCAGGGTTAAAAGTGAAACATTTTCAGACAGAGTGTTGCATAAGAGAATAATGATGAAAACACGGCAGAAAACTCTGCATTTTACACGGAAACAGAATGACATGCCAACTATTTATAGCTTTATGTAGGTATATAATATGATAACAAACATGTCACAAAGGGTGATAAGGACAATTCAAAGTGTTTATGTAGTCAGTGGGGGTTGCATAGGAGAATAACTAGCCGCCTGAAAACATAAAAGTAGTAGCCTAACTAAACTCGGAAAAAAAGTTTGTAAACTTGTGTTTGGTGGATTATTCCTCTGTTGTGTATTCTCCTGTTGGTATTGACTCTTGTTTTGAGTTGTTTGGTGGATTGGATGATTGAACTCTCTATCAGTAACAAGGAACAAACAAGACATATTGGCTATTTTACACTTTATTAATTTAATACACCGTCAGGAGCCTCAGTAGCGGTTGAAGATCCATACGCAGCCACAACAGCCTGGCACCTCCTCCTCATGCTGGTCACCAACCTGGTCACACGTTGCTGTGGGATGGCGTTCCATTCCTCAACCAGTATTGGTTGCAGGTCAGCCAGCTGGTTGTGTCGGTCACTCTAACACGTACAGCACGCCCAAGCTGATCCTACAAGTGTTGAATTGGGTTGAGGTCTGGACCTCTTGGCAGGCCGTTCCATTCTCTCTACTCCCACATTGTGGAGGTAGTCTGTGATAACCCTGGCTCTGGGGGGCGAGCGTTGTCATCTTGGAGGATGAAGTTAGGTGCCAGATTGTGGAGATATGGGATCGCCACTGGCTGCAGAATCTCATCCCGATATCTCACTGCATTGAGATGGCCTTCAATGATGACAAGCCTTGTTTTGCCAGTGAGGGAGATGTCGCCCCACACCATGACACTGCCCCCACCAAAAGCTGTTACTCCATCGGTTCAACAATCAGCATAGTAGGAGAATACACTGTTTACCATTGTCAAAGCATTTTGGCAAATTTTTCTTGGGCGCTACCCACATAATCAGCTGTGCTGCTCATCCCACAAATGCATGATCCTTACAAGTTGGACATCATTGTAAAGGTAAATAAACAGGCTTTCCAACGATGTAAAATACAATGACCATTAGCATTGTAACAACAGAGAAATAATCCACCAAACACAAGTTTCCTAACTTTTTTTTCTGAGTTTATATTAGCTAACTAGCTAACATATTTTACACACAACAGAATGCTATGCTAATAACGTTAATAAGGCCTAACAGTAGTGAAATGAAAACATTAATAAAAGAGTGATAAAGAATATATTACGTTATACCTATGCTAGCTAAAATATTCTACACGGAAACAGAATGATATGCCAAATATGTATAGCTTTAATTAGGTATATAAAACACGATAAAACACGATAGTAGCCTAACTAACGTTATACTGCCTAGCTTGCTAACATATTTAACACACATCAGAATGCTAATAGCGTTAGTTATGCCTAACGTTATTCTATGAAAACATGAATAAAGAGTGATTAATGGAATTGTTGTGTGTTGTTGTTGTTGTTTTTTTTGTTCTTCTTCTTTAAGGTATTTATTTATTTTGTCTTATCTTTTGTTGTATTTGTTTTAATTGTTAGATAAGTAAAATACATGAAATGTCATGTCTCTCTTTCTTTGAAATTCTGACTAAACATTTCATTGTATAATTGAATTATTAATATTGTCTGTCTGTATGTGTATATATGTATATATGTCTGTATGTAAAATTCAATAAAAATATTGTTTAAAAGAAAAGAAAAATAAAGAGTGATTAAGACAATACAGTACGAGGTTTTTATTTAGTTGACCTGCCTAGATACCGTAAGGGTTAATAGTGCCATTGACTCAGACACACCTGGAGGAATAATTATGAAAACCTTCATTTTGTTCATGTTTCTTAGAAGTCTTGCGTAAACACCGACTGAGTCAAATGTGCGTGACGCCAGCGGGTGGAAGGAGACAGTGCTGAGGGGAGAGTTGTGACCTGTTCAGTACAAGTTGTACATTGGGTGTGTCTCGTGGGCTCACCTGCAAAGAAGTGTGCGCGCGCTCACAGGAACTAAACACACACTCGGCAGTGTTGAGGATCCCACAACGGTGAATCATAGCATTCCTACAGGAACATCCTGTGTGACTGTTGCACTGAGTTTACACTCTTTTATCATACCTTATGTGGCTTAATGTATAGTATTTCTGTTGAAGTTATTCCACTACAATTTGTGGAGAAAAGCAAATTTTCACCTTAAGTGGCTTAAAAATATTAAAGCAGCAGTAGACAAGACTGGAGCAAATATGATTTAAAAAAGTTGTTTTTGTAAAACGGTCACTAAATCTCTAGATAGTAGCGCTTGAGACAGGTAATGTGAAAAAAAATCATATGCCTCTGTGTCCTCCGGTGTCCTCCGATGCTACCAAAGGCATCTGCAAGATTTCACAGACCGGAGGAAAGCAACCAATCAGAGCAGAGCTGGAGCCTTGCTGTCTCTGAGCAGCTGTCAATCACTCGCAAACTCCGATCAAACGGTCAAACTAGGCACCGCTGATCAAACATGAATCAATATTCTGTTACTGTAATGTCTATTTCTCTCATAAAATGTTTTCAGAATCATCTTGTAGTGTACTGTTTAGCTATAAAATGAGAAAGTTTGAAACTTTAACAGTAACTGAATATGATTCATATTTGATCAGCGCTGTCTAGTTTGACCGTTTGATCGGAGTTCGTGAGTGATTGACAGCTGCCTCCGTTGAATGAAAAATGACCTGATGATGATTGGTCAAAGTCTCCAGTCACAATTTTCTAAAGCCTGAAAACAGAGCCAAGAGGAGGTGCAGAAGTCTAGTTTTCTCTCAGAACACTTGAATTACAAAATGCTGAAAGGTTATTATGGAACTATTGCCCCATGATGCCAAAAATATTCTGCCTTCTGCCACTTTAATCACTGCTGAATCAAAGCATTCATCTAGTATTTTGGGTCCAATTTAGGTTTACAGATTTTCCCTTGTGGTGTTCAACGTATACAGAACTACATGCAATCGTTTCTACATCTTCATGATACCTCCACATCAACACAACCAGCCAGGCGTGAACAATCATAGGCCTATATTGAGAACATAAATCTATTTTCTAAAGACCAGTTCTTTATATGTCACTTTTAAATTCATGGTTTGTGAGAAAGTCAAATTCTGTGTATGTGCATTGTGATTAACTTTCATTAATCAATCACTAATGTGATTCCTGTGAGGGAACCATCCACGGGATACAATGCACGCTCTGACTCGCATTGTATTTTCTCCATCCTCAATCATTCCAGCCGGGAGAGTATTTATTCTGCTATTATGTTGAACCAATAGTGGAACCAAATACATAACATGTCAGACAGTGTCTTGAAGAGGGACTGCATTTTTTAGTACTGTATTTGAATTCCAGGCTCTGCAGAAACATGTTGAGAAACAAAAACATGGACATTTGTTCATCCACTGTACCAGATGCATGACTACTGTAATGGCTCAGTGGCCAAATGTGGGTATGAGTCAACTAAATGTCATCAATTACCCAGGGCTTTGCCACAATCTGTTCTCTAAACCTCCGTTAACCTTGTAGGGTCCAGTATCACACCCAGCTCTCACTGGAGACTTTTGCAACCTTTCTTATTTTGAACTGTGAGAAGTCACAGCTTTATTGTCAGCCATCAGGCATCTTTAATATTTAAGGAGGACCTATTATGCTTTTGTGCTTTTTCCCTTTCTTTTTGTGTACTATATATATTTTTTGTGCATGTAAAAGGTCTGCAAAGTTACAAAGCTCCAAGTCCACACCAAAGGGAGTTTCTCTCCCCCACAGAAACACTGCTCCTGAACGGCCTGAAACGCCTCGCTTGAAGCCCGCCTTTTCTTCCGTAACATGGTGATGTCACCAAGTAACACATTTGCATAATACCTGCCAAATAATAATAATACATTTTATTTAGTGGCGCCTTTCTGGACAACCAAGGACTAGCGGCTAGTTGGCACATCTTCAAACAAAACTAGTTAGAGCGGAGCTGGAGCAGAGTCCGAAGAGTTTGGTATTTATATAGTATCAATGTATGAGAAAAGTAAAGTGTTTTTTGCACTTGAAAATGAGCATGATAGGTCCTCTTTAATATCCCTGGAAATGCAGGGTTAGGGTTAGATAAATACAATTAGAACACAAAGAAGCCATTTTGCATGTTTTTGGTGTTAAGTTAAAGGGCTGTACCCACATTCACTATCTTACGGTGTGAAAGGTTATAAAAAAATATTTGCAGCTTGTGAGAGTAAACAGGTTGGGTGGGACATATTAATAACTTAATGAGGAACTTATGCCTAGTCAAACTTTCAACTTTAACCCCAGAGTGGTGCTTCAGAAGTACTCCGACCTCTTAAACCCCTCCCATAAAAGACAGATGTAGAGACTGAGGTGAGGAAGTCAAAACACCACCTGGTGCACACATGCATTCCCTGCGAGAAAAGACAGAGTGTGTGAGTGTGTGTGTGTGCGCATTTTCCCCTTTATGTATTTTTATTATTTTTCAAATTTATGTTTTTATTTTATTTTTTATTTTAACTATTTTATATTTATCTTTAAATGTACACATTTATTTCTGTATATTGTATTCTTTATGCATTTCTGCCTCACAATGCAAATGAGGGCTGTCACTCAATGTGTGTCATCACAGGTCAAGGTGCATGACTATATGCAAGCTAGCTATACATAAATAAATAAATAAAAGGGAAATTCAACTGAAGAGTAAATGAATAAGGAAATAATACAAAGATAAATAAATAAGCAAATTAAAACAGAAATATCAACTAATGTCACATTTTATCAATTAACAGATACATTTGTTGCATTTAATGACATATATTTTTATTTCAGTCATTTGTTTATTATTTTTCTATTTTTTATTTTGGCAGGTTCCGTCCTCCACAGTAAAGCTTCGTTAAAACAGTAAAAGACCAGAAGTTATTTTGTCCTCATCTGGTCGGAATAGTAAACTGGATGCTTACCTGATTCTGGTTCCATGCGCTTCACTTTCAGTATGAAGCGACTTCAGTGTGGTCATAGTTGGTGGATGTGACAAAAACAGACAATCATGCAAATGAAAAGGCAACATCTGTTCCATTTATTCACCTCATCATCAATACATATGTACAAGTGTAAAAAATATCTTACCTTAGAGTTGGTCAACATGCCAATGACGAAAAAAAACAAAAAGCTGAAAAAAATGATGCACATGTCAAGCTATAACACATAACTGCTGCATGAAAATACTGCACCAACACTATGAATAGAAAAATAAACACTTCTACCAGGTCTGTTTGGGACCCCTTTCCTTATTCAAACATTGTTCTCTTCAACTGTTTTAAACTAACAACTGTTGCCAACATATAAAAAAAAGAATAACAGACATGTTTCATAAGCATGAGATCTGCATGCATCACTTTCAGGCTTTCAGGAGTATTTTCACCAAACTGTGAATTTGGCTTTATGATGCAATAGTGCAGATACAATCCCAGAGATAGAAGGCAGTAGATTAGTCCATGTGTAGCAGAGGGTATTTGTAGGCTGGTTCTCAGAGTGTCCTCTAGTTCATTTGTCCTCTCTCTGCTTCTTTTCACATACATAATGAGACACTGGTCTTCCAGCTTCATGTCAAGTCATTGCTTCGATCGTTCCCTCTTATAGACAAACAAGGACAGATCACTGCTTTGCCTTCTTTAGGATGGTGCCCACCGCAGAGATGACAGTGGTCTTGGTGCCGCTAGCGGTGGTTGTCACGGAGACGACAGCAGGCAGGGTTGCGGTGGTGGTGATGAGGCTGGGCTGGGCCAGGGTCACAGGGATTGCAGAGTCCCACTTGCTTTTCCTCTTCTGGGCTTCTGCTGATGAGAGAGGAAACACGGTTGGAGTGACAGATTTAAACCACCAGCTGCACAGGAAGGGCCTGCATGGCACTATGCTGAGGAAAGGCCTGCTACCCAGTGGAGTTTGGACCACTAGTAGCGCTATGGAGCAGTGTTTTTAGTTTAGTTTCTATCGTGCACGCACACAGAAAAACACAAATGTTTCTTTCTTTTGTACCTGAAACAAACGTATATGTTTGTTTCTGGCTGGTCATGGGCTCCTTGTAGCTCCTGGTTCGTTTTCTGGCTGCTTGCATTAGCGACATGGCTACCACTAGCAGCCTGGCTACTGTCCAAAGCAAGAAACAACCGTAAAGGCCTTTGCACACTAAGTCTGTATTTTTTTGCATTCGTTTTTTTAATCAATCATCCGATAACCTTGCCACATTACCTTGCACACTGAGTCCGATGCGTTTATTATTCTATTTGTTGCAAAACTTGCAATACAATACAAAACTGAATTAATTACGTGGGTGCAATGGAAAGAGCTAGTCCCAAACGGGGCTATTGAATGATTGACAGCAAGGAGCTATCGTTTAGCTTCCTAGGACACAATCACTACTGTCTAATCCTTCGTACATCCTTTGTTTTGCGACCATCCCAGATTCCAAGCTGTTCTGCGATCAACTCCCACAATCTATCTTTACATCCTTCATTTCTGTATTATTTTATTTCTTTAAAAAAAGTTTCTTTAAAAAAAAAAAAAAGTCTTTAAAAGGGCTTTGTGCTGGGAGATGTGAATCAGTTTATCAGATGCCATTTTGGATGATGATGTTTGCACGGACGGTGGCTCTGAGAGGTCAAACAACCCTCCTATGCCTTGCCTCCTATGGTTGAATCTATTTTTGGCTGGACCGCAGAGGGCCGGCCCTACAAACACAAGTCTGTCACTGAGTGACTGACTGAGTGATGAAGTTACACGATTGGTTGGCCGAGTGTTGGGGTTTCCTCATTGGCCGTTGCTCTTTCAAAATGAAAAGGCGGGAACAGTCCGTTACGCAAATGAGCCAGTCCAGCGCGACACGTCCGGCTCAAGAAACTTTGACCAAGCTGTCAAACTAGGCGATCCAGTTCTAAAAGGAAACAAGGTTCAGCAGTGGCATCGCCCATTTTTCCACTTAAAATGTTTTCAGAAGTAGATTTTGGTGGATTGTTTAGACGGAATAACAGAAAGTTTCTGAGCAGGCCCGCCATCTTCTTTCCTTTTTGAAACGGCAAGCAGAAAACCAGGGACCAATCAGGTGCATTCCACGCCACCAGTTGAGTGGAGCAGCGCGTCTCCTAGTGTCCTCGCCGGACCTGGTGGACATGTACCGCTGGATTTAACATTATAGACGTGACCACTGACTATTTGTGTAACAATTTAGCCACAAATTCACAGATTGACCGTACACGGTCCAGACATATACTGGGTTTTGACCGAGTCTTGTTAAACGTGTGACTGTTTGGGACGAGAAATACAGACTTGGTGTGCAAAGGTCTTTAGAATCGCAATGTGAACATGACGGCCAGCTGTCCGCTAGTTAGCTAACTACACTGGTTACAGAAAACAAGCCGAACAAAGTTGTCACTCATCTGGCAACCGCAATTTGCTTTTCCTACGCTGTGACAAGAGCTTGTGAATGAAGCATTAAGTTGTTGACTTTTACTCATTTCCTCTGGCTCTCTGTGCTTCGTAACGTTACTACTCCACTGCTCGTTTTAGTCCTTCCTGAAAAGCCTCACCTCAGTGAGTCCGCTACTTGCCGTAAGCTGGAAGTTAGCCCGCTACAACAATCGCAACGGCAACGATACACATAAAAAAATGACCGCCGTTCTGACCATCCTGCTACGTTGATTTGCATGGGAATGTCCGTTCTGCTCCTATTCTCTTTCTATGGCCAGGACGTTTATGTAGCGAGGTGCATTTCTGAAAGGAGCTTAATCTGTGAGGTGTTGCAGCGCTGGTGGATGTTTACCCGTGGCTGTGGTGGTGGTGGTGTTGCTGGTGGTGGAGGCTGCTGTGCTGGAGGGGTTGGCGCCCTTCTTAGTCCCCGTGACAAACTCAATCTGTGAAACACACAGAACAATATACAAATGCTGATTTGATTCTGTTTGATGTGTAACTGTTTTTAACCGACGGCCACAATCTACTGCTGCTTATCTCGCGTTTAAATGTTACTCCTCTGTAGCCTGCATACCACTGACATTTCTCAGCAGAGAATAATAAAACAGCTCCTGCAGGGTACATGTTCATTCAAGTCCAGGTTTCTAACTTAGGTGCAGCTGCTGCTGATCATAGCAGCTGCTGCTGATCATAGCAGCATGTATCACCTCTGAATGATTATTCAGCGTAACCAGCAAAAGCAAAAATAGCCGGCAAAGAAAGACACACTCAGGTGTTTTTTTTAACGTGCACTTCTACTGAAGATGTGAAAAACAGTGAAAAACACGTATGGGCATGGCTCGGCTGTAAAGCTGCGCTGGGCTGGGCTGGGCTGGGCTGGGCTGGGCTGGGCCTGAGCTGCAGTTACGAGAGCTCGACTTGGCAATGCTGATTTCTGCGTGTGTCTGATGAAGGACTTAAAGTAGAAATTAAGTGCAGCTGGTGGAGACTTGCCCCTGACGCAGACAGAGAAGACAAGTGAAAGCTTTTTTTTTTTTTTTGTTGTTGTTGTTAGACTCACCTTGGTTCGTTCCTTCTTGGCTTTCTCCAGTTTGTCCATCTCCACTTTCTGGGCTTTGGCTGGAAGGGAAGAGACACATATACGAGTGTTTGTCGAGTTCTAAATCACACAGAGCCGTGAGGAGGAAGAAGTAAATTAGCTTACCTAGAGATTCATAGTAAGAGTCTTCTGACCAGCCGTGAGGATCAAACATGTCTTTTGGGTAGTTCGTTCCCAGTTCATCTATACTGCAGAACTGAATGAGCTTCTCGTAAATGCTAAAAAAAACAAAGAAAGAAAGTAAAAGCTGATACGATATTTGGTAACATTTGTTGTTCATTTCTGTTTCGTAGGCAGAGAAAATGAATGAGCTTGTTAAAGTTACTACAAGGAACTTTTAACTGGTTATGAAAGAGTCTCAATTTAATACCAATGCCTCTATATGACAGACATAAGCGAACAGAACCATCAGCGAGAAGATATAGTTCTATATAGTTATTCTTAATGCTCGTCATCAGGTCCGATTCCCCGCAAGATCGGACAAAATGATTTACGACACGCAGGTTCACCAGAAACTCCTTCAGGCCAGACTAAAGCGGAGAGCAGACTAGTCCGCCGCGGAGAGACCCAGATCCGGCTACGCTGCCGCCTTCGACCTGCAGTCAGAGCTCCGGAGGGAGGTGGAGAGCTCCTCCTTGCTGGGCCCGCTGGAGGGAAGGGAGGCACAGGAGAACCAGAACCAGAACCGGGACTGTCAGACCCTGCTGCAGTAAAACGAGAGGTTTTCTAAAGGGAGTCAGGTGCTCGGAAACACTACCGCTTTCCACAGTGTTTCTGAAAACATTTTATACGTGAAATAAACCATGCAGTTGCTGAATCTTTCTTTACTTTGGATCGACAAGACTTAGTTTAAAAGTTTCTCTGGAGTTTCCAGTGGCGGCGAGTCGCGTCCGACGCCCGGAAAGTTAATCCTGAAGGCTGCATGTTACTTTTGCTTGACTGCAAATTTGATTTGTCATTTTTAGGATTTTATGTGCAGCCAATTGCATGCCAGAAGGCTAGGCTATATGGGACATTTAAACTACACGATCAAAGATCTTTTATATTTATTTTTTTATTAAATATTCCACACAACCATTGAGTATTCAGGATCGTGAAAAAAGGCTATATGAGACTTGTAGAAATATGGCAAGAACTAAATTAAAGATTCATTAGTTTTCTTTAAAAAAAAAAACTTCTTTGGGGCGGCTGTGGCTCAGAGGGTAGAGCAGGTTGTCCACCAATCGGAAGGTCGGCGGTTCAATCCCCGGCTGCTGCGGGTCACATGTCACGTGTCCTTGAGCAAGACACTCAACCCCAAATTACTGGTGCGTGAATGAGTATTTAGATTCGATCCTGATGGGCAAAGTTGGCACCATAGCAGCCTCTGCCATCAGTGTGTGAATGCTGGCATGTAGTGTAAAGCGCTTTGAGTGGTCGGAAGACTAGGAAAGCGCTGTATAAATGCAAGCCAATTTACCATTTTACATCAGCACGTGTGTAGTTTCATTAAATGCCCCACATAACCATTGAATAGTCATATGTGAAACAGGTTGTTGTGAGTTGGCTGTATGGTAGTCTACTAAAAATGTAATAAGAATGCGTTTATTTTGCTTGACTAAACGCTAAGCAACTTTGTTGACTTTTTTTAGGGCTTTATGTGGACTAAATTGTATGTGAGAAGGCTATGCGGTTACATGCAACAATATAATCAAAGACATTTTATTTTCATTTTTTTGATTAAATAAAAGCATGTCAATAAACTCTATATGTCTGTCCCTTGATGTGATTCTCATTTCCCAATGTGGCCCTGAGTGAAATTGAGTTTGGCACACCTAGTGTTTACATCGAAAAGTGTATCTGGTATTATGTGTAAATAGCACTCGTGTGTGTGCGTGTTGGTTTGGGTGCGTACTTCAGCTGTGCTGCATACCTTGGGTTTCTAAATTCTTTCTTTTTCTGGATGTGGCTGTTTGTGTCAAAATCTCCATGGAGCTTCCTCTCGTACAGCTTGTGGATCTTGTCCTGTTACAACACAAACAAATCGACGAAGGACATGAACAGACAGCAGGTCATCTCTGGGTGTAACGGGATCAACAGATCTGCTTTGACACAGCTTCCTCCACACTCTACATTTGGCAGGACACACTGCCAATGTCATCAAATAAACAAACGATATATGATCGGCTCTGCTCGAGCAAGGGTCAGTGTGAATGGAGCTGTTGTGTAGAAAGTGTCTGATGCCTTTGGGAAATATTTGACAACCAGGTTCAACTGAGTCACAAGGAGCTGGCAGGTGTAGCCAGGGCAGCTCCGGTGATAAATGAGGGTTAACATGGTACAAGATGGGAAAAGGGAATGCCGCTAAAATGAGAAGCTATTACTCCTTTAACATTGTCTTCCATCACGAGTGTTTTCTGATCTGACACCCTATCTACTGGATGACAATTGACATTGTAAACCATTACAAATGATTGTTAAAACATTATTGATGTGGGCTTTCTGATCTGTCACCGCTATAACTGAGACTTGGTTAGGTTTAGGCACAAAAACTACTTGGTTAAAGGTGCCCTGTGGAGTTCTCATAATTACGTCACCGTGTTAGCTGGAGACAAAACAAAGGAAAGACTGGAGGCTAACACTAGCAGTGGGCTAAATTTACACATCTAAATTGTCATCTTGCTGTGTTGTCGGGTGCCAGAATCCAGATATCACATACATTTAAGATGATAAACTGTGATTCGAGGCTCTAGCGAAATCCAATATGGCGAGATGTTTCAGAGATGGAGAGTAAATGTTGCTAATAGTTAGCTTTCTGCTAACAGAAGCTGTGAGCCTTTGGCTGCGGTTAGCAAAAGACTAAACTATTAGCAACTCTTTCTCTCCATCTCTGAAACGCTTCGCCGATATTGTACGACTCTCTTTTTGACTGACTTTACTTATGGATAGTTAACTATAGACATCCAATGATTTATACGCCCTCAATTCATCTTTACAGCGCTGCCGCCGGTGGTCGGACGGCTGGCTACTTGGCTAACTTGCTAATTCTGTCTCTTCCCGTCATGCAACACACAAAATGAGCCGAACAAGGTTATCACTCATCTGGCGATAGCACTGTGCTCTCATACGCTCTGACAAGAGTGTCTAGATGAAACATTAAGTTGTTAAATTTGACCTATTTAGCGACTGGCTAGTTAGTTAGCTATTAGACTACTTTGCTGGGAGGAGAGCAGGCGTTAGCTAGCTAGCTGGCTTGTCAGTCTCTGGAGAAGCTAGCTAGCTAACTAACCAGCCGTGTACTCTTCCCAAAGCAGTCTGCCAGGGGCATAGGGGTCGGCTAATATGGTCCCATTGGTTAATGTTAACTTTCTCAACTAACACGTGGAGAGTGAGTGACAGCACATATTGAGAGAAACAAGTATTTTCTTCAACCATTGTTAAAAAACAAGCCAACAAAACCTGCTAGCCAGCGTTAACTAACGTGTTCAGAGAATTATTCTGCCTCCACTTAACGCTACGCCCACAAAATACGTCATCATGTTTATTAACAGAAAAGGGGTCCATACTGCAGCCAGCCACCAGGTGGCGAACAAGATGTTTTGGCTTCACTTTTGGGGAGCTGTCATGTCATCCATCTTTATATACAGGCTATGGTCACTGCAAACATTACAGGGGTGCCCCTATAACCAACTAATTGTCTCATTTCTAAAATCATTGTTGTCTGTTAGTAGGAAATGGGAATTTAACCCAGATATAGCCTATCGCAAGTCACACACTTTGTTGACCCAACCATTTACCTGTACCTCCTGTACTGTGCTGTTATGATGTCATGTTACTTCCTCATTTGCTTGACAGACAAGTCAGAAAAACACACGGCGACTTGAGGTCCTTGTCAGGTAAATGTAAAAGGGCGTGTCAGGCATTCGACGCTGTTTGTTTTTCGACGGACAAATTTGAGGCTCACTCAAGGCCTTGAACTCACGGGTTGTGGCAGTCAATGGGATGTTCTAACCTCGAGGTCGGGACACGATCGCAAAAGGCATTTTCAAAACTGTTTCAAGTGGATACATTCCAGCTAATGGTGAAATGAACCGTAAGACACATATTCTAAGCATACACGTGTCCCTGTTCCTCCATGGCCTGGGGGCAGGGATATCCAGGCTGTTCTGGTGAAGGTGAATCATTAGTTGTTCATCTGATAGGTGGGGGAGTGTCAGCCCAGCGGGGATATTGCTGAGCTGTACACTTACTAAGTCAGCTGTGTGTCCTGACCTGCCTCAGCTCCTCACAGAACAACAAACCTCATTGCAGTTAAGACACACCAAAATGCACAGCAGCAGCAAAGCAGAAAGAGAGAGCAGGGCTGGGTGATACTAAATTGATAGAAGATGACATGTGTGCTGGTTTAATTACAGGGGTGAGTCGCAGAATTTATGTAGCCACCAGAATTCATTTCCAACCCCAGAGGAACCGAGGGAAATTACTCACTTGGCGTGGAGAACAGGTTATTTCGACTGCTTCAACACCAAGATGACTGGTCTCTGGCCTTAAACTTTAACCTCCTGATCTTTAACTCCCATCTCTAAACCTTGAACATACGCCAAAGGGGAGAGTGCAGACTGTGTGTCTGCTTATGAAACCAACATCTTCCTTCAGGAGCCTTTAGTAGGATAACTTTACTACCTGGAAAGTGTTTCTCCAGCACACAAAACAAGCCTAAACACACAACACATGGCACCGGGACTATTCTATCAAGCTCTGAGAAAACCCACAACCCCAGCTACATCCACACACCCTCTCCTCTAGTCTGATTAGCAGAAATAACTGCGGCCTTAGTGGTGATATAAAAAACTGCTCGCACGAGACGATAGCATCAGTATATTGTGTTTAACCCTCTGAGACCCACATAGACCCGTTTATGTCTTTCTTTAGGGGGGCACAGGGAGTCTTTAGCGGGAGATAGCAGTAGATGTCACATAGAAGTGGTGTACGTCATCTGAAAGCTGGGAACCTGAAGATTAATTTGAGATGCAGCTCAGCACTGTCAAGTTATTCTAGTCATGAATCTGTAATAAACATGAATTAATTAATTTAAACAAATTGTGAGAGTGTATTAGGACTTAGAACATTATTATTAAGTATATGATGACCATTCCTATGCTCATTTAAGTCAGATTGGGGTTGATACCATTTGTTACACAGATTTGGTGCAAAATTTAACCATTTTTTACCACTCGAGAATTGATAAAAATGATCAATAATACCTCCAAAATACGACATTAAGACACAAAGACCTTGGGGAACACCATAGAAAAAGCCATGCTGTGATTTGGTGTCAAAAACTTTTGACTTTTGGAGATTTCTGCAAGAATTGCATTTGTCGGCGATTGGATAGCGAGCACTTCTGTTCAGAAACCCCCTTATTGTAAATCTACATAGGAAAGCCATCCATCCTTTGAATGCTCTAGGTCTCTAGTCTGATCCATCCATCCTCTAGGTCTCTAGTTTGTGGCTGTAAAGTTTCATGAGGCTGTGATTATCCTAGAGGTCACCACAGGTCATTTTATACAGTGAGGTCAAGTTTCAAACAAATGGTCTCACTACAATGTAATGGCTCCTGTGGGGACTAACATCATCACACATGAATACAGTTGGGCTCATTGAATCATTGATTGTGCTACAAGAAGAGCGTTGCAGTGAAAGGTATATGTTTGAATAATCATGTAACAGTAGATGGGTGTGTACCTGTAGTTGGCTCGAGCAGCGTCCAGGGGGCTCGGGGGGGATCCTGATCTCATCGGGTGACATGTTCCTCACCTTCTCGGAGAATAGAGCTGGCAAGGAGACAGCAACATAAACATGAGCACTTGTGTGATTTCACTTCAGCGACTTTCTCCTCTCTACCCCGTCTCGCATGTCTTTACATGCCGAGTAAGGATTAACTAAGAAACCATTGTTGCGCAAACGCAGTGAATCTGTTTTATAGTGTTTGAATTAACAGATGACAAATGAGAAGGAGGGTGGGATATGGATATGCACTGGAGAAACAAACAAAGGTTCACTGTGTGATAAGCAAACATTGCTGGTGAATTCCTGAGCATCCTGTAGTTCATGGCAGTGTATGCCGGGGGTTTTATAGGGTGGTATGAGGAGTGCACGTCCCGGGCAGGGCAGGGAGTGGCTGTTGTTGGGGCTTGTGAGGAGAAGGGAGGCTCCTCTCCACTCCCTTTGGACCCGTCCCTTGTTTTGCTCTCCCTGCTCGACTCGTCTCCCTCTGCTTTTTCTGACTGCGGGCCAGGCATTCTTCAGTGTCACTCTACATCCCAATCAGACAGATAGTCTTTATAGTCGCTCAGCGCTGTCAATCACGCTCTGAATAAGTGCTACAAGCTGCGTGCTGTCTGTGTATGTGCACATGTGTTGAACGCAGGAGCCCGTCCCTGCTGATATTCCACGCAGATCTTCGACAAGTACTAACTTGACGGGACATGAGAAGATAATTTGTCTGAAGTGCTGTCTTTTAGCTTTGCCTTGCCGAACACTTCATCTTACAAGAGGAAAATTCCAGTCATGCACTCTCACACTGTGGAGTATCAGCAATCTGTGGAGTCATGTGTCCAGGAGATTTTCCTGTTTGTAGTGTTTGGGTGAAACAGTAAAATATTTTTAAAAGGTGCTCCATACGATATTCAGAGCATTAATGTAGCAGTAAACAACTATTGTCTATGTAAAGATATAGAGGAGTAATGTCTACCTGAGCAGAGAATGAAGTCACTCTCCCTCTCTGCGTGTTGTAATCTGAGCTTCTCCGTGCTTTGTTCGCGCATGCCTTTTTAGTGCATGTTCGTGCATATGAGCGTGCCCCACTGGCTCATTAATCGCAAATTCATCACACATTTTTTATCTGTTCAAAATGTACATTAAAGGGAGATTTGTCAAGTATTTAATACTCTTATCAACATGGGAGTGGGCAAATATGCTGCTTTATGCAAATGTATGCATATATTTATTACTGGAAATCGATTAACAACACAAAACAATGACAGATATTGTCTAAAAGCCCTCACATGGTCACACCCTTTGAAAATGGCCAGTTGAGTTTTTCCTCGCCAAAATTTAGTGTAGGTTTGGAGCGTTATTTAGCCTCCTTTGCTTTTTCATATGATATCAGTATCTTCACTAGCTTTAACACTGAGCCCGCTACAATCTAAAAATTTGCAAGTTGCATGAATGCGCTAAAGAAATTAGTGGCGTTAAAACAAATTTGCGCTCACGCGTTATTACCGTGTTAACTTTGACAGCCCTACAAATAACTTGCCCTTAAATTTGCCTTTTTAAGACATTGTGCACTGAAGGCTTTCATCGAATGTCTGGACAAATTTGTAACATATTATTTACTTCTTTGATCAGATAGTTCCTGAAAACTTCTGAACTCCTGAACTTTTTGAAATGTTGCAAAAAAAAGAAATGCGAATTAGGCACGTTTTCCTTTGGAGCAAATAAATACTCGGCTACAGCATAGTTTGGTCAGAAATTGGCACTACAGGCTATGCATGGCTGTAATCTGCCAGTAAACAGAGTAGTAAAAGAAGTAGAGGTTGCGGATCGGACACAAAACAAGTCGTCTTGGCCATCTGACCATATAGAGAGAAAAATGGAGAAATGTCTTCAGGAATTAGTTTCAATTGGGCAAGTTAAAATAATAAAATCAATTCTTTCATGTCAGCTGTATTGGCCATGTTTCATGCTGTCCATAGATGAAGACAAGCGGGATAATGTACAGCGAGCCGATCATTGCTGTGAAAGAATCCCCAACAGGGCGATGCCGGGGGTCTCTCATCGCCCTGAAGGGGATTCTTTCACAACAATGACCTGCTAGCTGTACATTATCCCGCTTATTACACGGCTACTTACTGAAGAAATCAATATTTTGACACAAAAACGGTCCACCAGAGTCCGACATCAGAGCTGCGCCCATAGCAACGGTCTGCTATACATAGCAATGGTCTGTTATAAAAAAATTACAGGCTGTAGAACGCCGTGATTGACCAATCAGAATCGTGTATTCAACACAGCCGTGGAATAAAAATATATATCCGGGAAGACACAGACAGCGGAAACAGCTGATTAGCCATGTGAGTTAAATGTTTCGAGTCAGAATATATTCACCAAAGCCTTCCCATTTAGCACATGAACTCTTTTTTGACAGAGGACGTAAAAACTTATTTTCAAAACTGAGGAAGTTTTACCGAATTTTGCCGTTTCTATACAGATTTTCTAATGCCATACTTCAAAATGTGCATAAAAATATGTGAATGGAAACACGACTTATGAACTGCATGTGCTCTTCTGTTATGGTTGACTGACAGCAATATATGATTTGCCACTGATCTTTTACACTTCTGTCCGAGAACAGGTTCAGTAGCTCTACTGCATGCCGTCTCTCTGTGCTGGCTACAAATATGTCTGTTGACATTAATACTGCTGATCTACAGTGAAGCAATCCCTGCCCGTTTGACTGTGCCAGAGCTGAACTGTGGAGGGTTTGTGTGCAGACGGGATGCTGCCGTCGTATACTGACACACTCTTTCCAGCAGTCCCTCCCTTCAGTATCTTTGCCGTTCCCCTTGGCTTGCTGATCATGTGGGACCACAGATCCACACAACTTACCTACCCTGACCTCAGGAGAAGCAGTACTCCCAACCTCCTCCATTAGCTTCATCGCTGATATGGCTGATATTGTTAATATGGCTGATATGGTTTACTTCCTCCACTGGGGGAGAAGGGCGTAACCTTTGTTGGCTAGACACATTAAGTAATGCCAAGCATGTATGCATGTCTGCAGCTTCACACACATTTTTTGACAGCAAAAAATTAGCAACTATACAGTTACATGAAGATAAATGGTTCCATGTATGTAACTAGTTTAAACTAGTGCTGTCAATCGATTAAAATATTGAATCGCAATTAATCACACATTTTTTATCTGTTCAAAATGTACCTTAAAAGGAGATTTGTCAAGTATTTAATACTCTTATCATCATGGGAGTGGGCAAATGTGCTTGCTTTGTATGTATATATTTATTATTGTATATCAAATAACACAAAACAATGACAGATATTGTCCAGAAACCCTCACAGGTACTCCATTTAATGGACCCCTTTAAAAAATAGCCATGACAGTTTATCCTCACCAACATTTAGCGCAAGTTAGGAGCGTTAATTAACCTTCTTTGCGACAAGCTAATATGACATCATTCATATGATTATGACAGTATCTTCAGCTTTAAAACTGAGCATGCTTCAACCTCTGAAAGATGGATCGTGTTAATGCGTTAAAGAAATGAGTGGCGTTAAAACTAATTTGCGTTAACTTTGACAGCCCTGGTTTAAACATCCCATATTTTAAAAACACAGAACAAACTTTAGCCTCCAACCATGAAAAAAGACCTGACAAGGCAAGTCTGATGAGTCACAGGCATTAGGTGGTAGCTTGGTATTCCATTTAACTCTCTCACGGACACAGACAATTACACATTGTAGCTAAAACAAGGGGTTTAACATTGTGGCAGCCTGCTAATCTGCTCGAGACAAAAGGAGATTTAGTTTTAGCCTTGTTGGACAAACTCTAATTTAAACACCAAAATAAGCCTCCACTGTAGCTAAGGAAGTGTGAATAAATCACAGCGTGTGTGATAAATATCCCTGTTTACAGTCAAACTCAGTGTGAAAGGAATATCCTGATATAACAGCAGTACTGTCAGGATGGATATGGAGACAGAGAAAAGATTATATTCCTACGACAAAATTACCATCTGTCCTCCCGAAAAACAGACAGCGAGTCACAATCTGTGCCCTGAGGGACTTTTTGGACAGACGGACAGTGTCTGTCCCTTCAGTGAACAGACAAAGAGCCGTCTTCAGCCTGCTGACGGGAGGCCTTTTGCCAGACCCACTGTGACATTTACTGACAGACAAGACAAGAGGAGCCAAGGCTCCACTGCAGTAATGTCAAGTGTCCCGGCCCAGGCTTATGAGTCACACTCTGCCACTACAGTACGCTGATGCTGTTTCCAACAAAACTAAAAATTGCTCTGGTGCATTTCCCTTTTCCTATGCAGACTTCTTTTTATGGCTGCAACAAACCAGAGGAGTGGAAGTGGTGGTGATGGAGGGAGTACATCTGTGGGCAGAACAGAAGCCACCACGTTCACTCAGCTACTGCTGTCTCTCCCGTGGAGTGTGTTGGAGGGAGTCCAAAGGACTTTAGGACACTTTTAGAATACAATAGCAACATTGCAAGGATGCTAAAAAGGCGTGAGAATTTCACTTTCATTCAGTTTGACAACAAATCAGCGGAATAAATCATCTCCTACTTGGATCCATGGAGGCATTCCTTTAAAAACAAAATAAATCCTCTATGAGGATCATTAAGCAGTCATATTATTTTAATTATTAAAATCAGTTCTACACCCTCATCGCATTACTGAGGTTATTTTGCAGTCAAATGATGGATGAGTGCTGCATTGCATAATGTGTGCATCTAGCTACTTTCTCATATAAACCATTAGCAGAGTGTGAGCTGTTTAGGGTGTTTATCAGACTGGTGTGTGAAAAGCCACTCCCTGAATCACTCATATCCTGTCTGACCTGGTGCTCACTCACACACACACACACACACACACCTGTGCAGGTCAGTGATTACTCACTAACCACTGCCAGCTCCCTGGGTTATAACCCATCTGTCAGTCAGTCAGTGGACAAAGAGGCTTTCATTACTCACCTTGATCTAGTTACTGATTCATACGTTTACTGCACCAACACCCCAACTGACACAATAAAACTTAAAAGTCTGATTCTTACACTTTATCCTACTTTATATTTGTTTTTTATATACAATAGGGCTGTCAACGCAAATTCATTTCTTTAACACATTGATGCAAACTATTTTTCGGAGGTTGTAGCGGGCTCAGTTTTAAAGCTATGGTGAAGATACTGCATCATCATATGGAACTACAAAAACCTAAGGAGTTCATCGGTACCAACCATGTCATACTAGCTTGTCACGAAGGAGGTTAAATAATGCTCCAATCTTGTGCCTCAATGTTGGCGAGGAAAAACTGTCATGGCCATTTTCAAAGGGGTCCCTTGACCTCTGACCTCCAGATATGTGAATGTAAATGGGTTCTATGGGTACCCACGAGTCTCCCCTTTACAGACATGCCCACTTTATGATAATCACATGCAGTTTGGGGCAAGTCCTAGTCAAGTCAGCACACTGACACACTGACAGCTGTTGTTGCCTGTTGGGCTGCAGTTTGCCTTTTTTTATGCTAAATGTAGTACCTGTGAGGGTTTGTGGACAATATTTGTCATTGTTTTGTGTTGTTAATTAATTTAATAAGAGTAGTAAATACTTGACAAATTTCCCTTTAAAGGGACTATTTGTAACTTTCAGAAATGCTTCTTAACAGCGACACCTGTGGCCGTGAAATCAACGAAAGTCAGCGTCGGGCTCGTGCTCGCTCTAAATAGACATGAACGAGCATCGCTCAAAACAGTGAGGCGACACACGTCCGCTAAAACCACAATATCACTCTATATTTCACCTGCTTGGCAGTAATGTTAGCTGACCAGACGAAGGTCTCTCCATGAATCAATGCTGATACTGTGTTTGCTTCTCCTGCCTCCGCCCGCAGCCAGAATGAACAGGGAGACACCGGCACCCGGTCGGTAACTAAACGATAACGTTTCTCTCTGCGGAGCTCCGTCACTTCACAAGACACGGGAAACCTCTGTTGGTCTGGAGGAGCTGCAGCAGTTATTTCTGCACAAACGTCCACTGTACATTCACTAGATATTCTCAGAGCTAAACTAACTCTTCTGCAGTGTGGAGTGAGCGCGCGTTCACGTCTAGAGGTGGAGCGAGTACGCGAGAACGCGCGCGCTGTCTGAGTGAAGGCAAACAGGCAGCGCGCGCGGGGACGCCGGCCACACGCGAGCGCGCATATGAGAGAGTGCATGTAACCCGACCCGGTACATTAATACGCTTAGAAAGTTACAAACAGTCCCTTTAATATACATTTCTAACATAAAATATGTGCGATTCATTTGCGATTAAATATTTTAATCGATTGACGGCCTTAAAAAGAATAGCTTTTGGACAGTAACTGAGCTCCATGGCACAGAGGAATATCAGGCTTTGGTTGCACACACGATACTTGTTAGTAGGATCAATTAATTGTTGGTTTTGGTCTTTTCATGGGATTTATTGACAACAAGTAACAGTCTAATCCTTTAAGAGTTGGTCGTATATATATATGTGTGCATGTATTTGTGTATGTGTACTCACCAACTAGCTCATTAGGGTCCTTTCTTTCTACTTCTGGGATCTGTAAAAGAAGAAGAGGGAAGGGAGGGGAAGAAGAGAGAAACAGAGAGATACATGGGATATTTAGGTGTCCTTTGTGAAGGGAAACAGTGGTAGACATTATCTAACCATGTTACCCAGCTTGGATATAGTTAATTACAGTGGATTACAAGTGGGTTGCTGAGGTGAACTGGCAGTTCTTGTGAAATATGTGGAGCTGGAACCAAAAGCTCATTCCATTTGTACCTGAAACCTACAAATCACAGATGCTAAAGAAGCTGGCAGGAGAGCAGTTCCTAAGAAGTAAATAGAAACCAGGATGGTAAATCGAGGCAGTTTCCAGTGAATGCCTGAGCTCGGCAGGAGGAGGAGGAGGAGTCTTGCGCAGCCTCTAAAATATGCCGCCTGTTGTGCCAGCTCTGTGGGCATAACACAGGTTCAGCACAAAGGAACAGTGCTGGTATTCACGGGCATCATGTCGTCACCTAGCAACGGCAAGGGGCACATCAAAGAATTGTCCTGAAGTTGGCCAAATCACGAGGAGGAGGAGGGGGGGAGTGGACAGAAAGACATGGAAGCACAGCAGAGCCCACTGGCAGAAATCCAAACCAAAAAAACAAATAAATGGCACCTGCTGTTTGAGACAGAGCCAATAACATACTCTTCAGCTCACTGATCCACATCTGAAGTCTCTTTCCCATTTGGCCGCCCTTCACAGGAAGGTCAGAGGTCACATTAAGCTATAAAACTGCAGCACTGGAGCTGCCGGTATGATTCAGCGTCTTCAAGGTTTTCCTGAATAAAGAATATAAATTAAGCCGCCTAGTACAGATCCAAGCCTTTACCAAAACCCAACCGTTTAATGCATCAACAACACAGGTGTTAAAGGGACTCTATGTAAGAATCAGAAATGTCTTGTTAACAGCGACACCTGTGGCCGTTAAGTCAACAAAAGCCAGCGTCCTGTTGTTCGCGCTTGTGCTCGCTCTAAATAGACATGAACGAGCATCGGTCAACACAGTGAGGTGACACACGTCAGCTAAAAGCACAATATCACTCTATATTTCAGCTACTTGGCAGTAATGTTAGCTGACCAGACGAAGGTCTCTCCATGAATCAGAGCTGATACTGTGTTTCCTGTTTCAGCCTCCTGACCGTGGTTGGAGGGAACAGGGGAGACACTGGAGTTTTGGTCAGAGACGATAACGTTACTCGCTCCGGAGAGAGAGGGGAGACCAAAGCTACGGTCTCCCCTGTGTCTTCTGTCCACGGTCGGGGGGCTGAAGCAGGAAGAGTTAACAATGTTTTGCAAGACAGGCTTAACTAGATATAACTTTGCGGTTTTGGTGCTTCCGTGTGAGTCTGATGAGCGTAGCCACACGCGAGCGCGCATGGGACACCGACCCACAATGATTTATAGATGTAGGAAGTTACAAACTGTCCCTTTAAAGCTTCAGTGGGCAACAATTTTTTGTCATCATTGGGCAAAAATTCCATAATAACTTTTCAGCATATTGTAATTCAAGTGTTCTGAGAGAAAACTAGACTTCTGCTCCTCCTCATGGCTCTGTTTTCAGGCTTTAAAAAATCTAGCCCGTGATGGGAGACTTTGGCCAATCACAGGTCATTTCAGAGAGAGAGAGAGAGAGAGAGAGAGAGAGAGCGTTCCTATTGGCTGTGCTCCGGTCATGTGAGCGGTGCTTGGTATTCCCTCAAAAGATCTCAACATGGCTGCCGGGTCCCAAACTTTCTAATTTTACAGCTAAACAGTGCACTACAAGATGATTATGAAAACATCTGAGGAGAGAAATAGGCATTACAGTAACAGAATATTGATTCATATTTGATCAGCGCTGCCTAGTTTGACCATTTGATCGGAGTTCGCGAGTGATTGACAGCCGGCTCTCATAGACGGCAGCTGGACAGCAGACCTCAGATCAGCTCTGACTGGTTCTTGTCCTCCGGTCTGTGAAATCTTGCAGATGCCGTTAGGAGCACCGGAGGACACAGAGGCACATGATTTTTTTCAGGTTACCTGTTTCATGTACTACTGTCACGATATAGTGACTGTTTTATAAAAAATAACTTATTTTTTTTAATCATATTTGCTGCAATTTCGCCTACTGCAGCTTTAAGAAGAGCATGATCAACTCACTTCCCTGTAAACTGCTCATTGTCATCTCAATGTGTTTGTGGGAAACAAAAAGATAACATTTGGCTGTTTTTCTGAAAGCCTAATTGTTGAAATCAACATTTTTAAAATAAAATGTGATTCTTTTTTGAAGACTTGGGAGGCGTTTAAACCCCGGGGACGTGATGAATCAACGTTACGAAAATGCGTAATACTCGCCTGCGAATATTTCGCATCAAAACTATTCATACCGGCAGCGTTGCAAATTTGCGACAGTTGCAACACTTTTTCAATTAAACGTTCAAATAGATTCGCGCAGGCAGAGGCCAAGACCGTGATCCTATTGACGCAGAGCAGAGTCTGGCAGTCTGTCTGAGATAAACTGTTGTATAGCCTAAACTAATGTAAGCTATTTTAGTTTTGTTTTAGCGAAATGCTCTGAGAGAATATGAGGTAAACAGTTATGTAGTGTATATATCTAGGGCTTTTATTGTGAAAGGTAAGAACGGAAGGAGTGGATCTGGTCTGCGCTGCCTTTGTCAAGGTAGAAAGGAGTAATAATGTCTGCCGTCCTGGTTCAGACTACGGAGCCTCCGTGTTGTTGTACACTATAGAGTACGTATAGAATATGTCCGTTCTGCACAACATAATTGGTTGATGCCTTTATATCAAAGCTCAGAAAAATTTACCTTGTTCTGAAAAAAATCATGTCACTTTTTTGGCGCGTAATAGTCACGTTCTGTGTGAAAGCACTCAACAAAAACAACAGTTTTAAAAAATATATTGGCCTGCAAATTAACTGCACGAAAAAAATATGCCCCCGGTGCGTAAAGGCCTTAAGAATTTGGAGAAACCACATCAACAACAATAAGCTTTCGGTCATACAGTATTTTGAAATTGAAGACCACACTATAAAAATAACTAACGCTTCTAATCAAGGTTATAATCTACTTCCATCCACCAAACCACTTCTCCTTTCAGGCTCTGCATATACTATACACATCATCTAGCCATCTGTCTTATATAAATCTTATATAAATAGCAGAGCCACGAGGACTTGTAACCACTCTAACCAAGCAAAGTTATACATACACAAAGTTACAACGGATCAGTTTCGTAGCGCTTCACTACTTTTTGAATAAAAACAATGCAATTCAATACAACACCACCACAAACTACAGCCTCCAGAATCAACATATGGTGGAATCAATATCAATCAATATCAAGAGTGATATTGTGGTTTTAGCTGACGTGTGTCGCCTCACTGTTTTGAGCGACGCTCGTTCAGGTATATTTAGAGCGAGCAAGCGCTGACTTTCGTTGATTTCACGGCCACAGATGTCGCTGTTAACAAGCATTTCTGAAAGTTACAAATAGTCCCTTTAAGAAACAGTACGCTACATTTTTAAAATGATCCGACCGAAAAACCCAGCCCAGTGTTGCCAACTCTTTTCCAATGAAAGTAGCTAGCAACGCTAGCTCCAAAAGTCCCTAAATCTAGAGAGAAAGTCACCAAGTCTGCAACACTAACAGTCCGTCCCTTCAGGCCTCCCTCCAAAGCCACTCCCCCAAAATGATCTTTACGAACGTAAACATATCAAAATGAACGCAAACAAAAAAACAACTCACAACTGTCCAGCTAACAGCTTGTGGAAGACTCTGGTGACACGCAATGAGTGCACGGGCAGAGAGCACGCAGGTAGACAGACAGGTAGCCTTTCCAATCATTTCATTCGGCCTGAATGTAATGATTGGACGGGCTTATTACAGGCCTGCGACAGCCATAGATACCAAATTGTTTTCTTTTTTTGTCAGAGCATTTGATTTATTGATTGCCGTCGGGATGTAAAGAGAATTTCAACAAAGTCATCAGAATTGATCCTCTAAAACATGATGCCAATCCATCCAAGAGCTGTTAAGATATTTCAGTCTGGACAGATAGACACTCCCATCCTTAGAGCCAGATGCTTGGCAATTTGGACACAGGAACACTGATCCTCAGCTTAAATGGAAACCTCCCTAGTACTCACTGTGATGCCCGGCTGCTGCCCAACTATGTAGCATAACAGATATGTCAACTAGGCTTTATCGAAAAGACAAACACTTCACACAAAGACCTGCTGGCTTGACCCCTGAGATCACACCCCTATCTGCCATCCAGCAGACAATTCCCCCAACAAAAATGTTTAATCTGAATTTAAGACAATTAAAACCTCAAACACCCAATAAATAAAATATGTGCAACAAAGCTCTTTCCCAAATTAACCAGGCAAAGGGCCATAGCAATATTTCAAAGAGTTCAATCCAAGTATTGTGTGTGATGACCTTCTTATCTACAGTTAGCCAGAACTGTATCAAACCAACAACTGCCATTCGCGGTCAAAAGATAACTGCAAGGAAAAATAATAAAGTGGGAGGACAGAGTGAGAGCTAATAGAAACATTCTCTTTCATTCTGAGCCAAAACAGTCCAGACTAAACATCAGCATGGTCTCTGCTATGAACGACTAAAGCTGCCATTATAATAAATTAATGACTCAACGAATAAATAACCAAAATAATAAAAAAAGAAATTTAGAAATAAAACCCTCAATTATCAAATAAATATGCAGGTTCATTTGAAAATAAATAAATATGCACAGGAATAGAAAAATAAAAAAAATTAAATGTATTTATTTGCTGTAGGGCTGTCGATCGATTAAACTATTAAATCGCGATTAATTGCATGATTGTCCATCCATTAATTGCACATTTTTTTATCTGTTCAAAATGTAGTGTAAAGGGAGGTCTGTCAAGTATTTAATACTCTTATCAACACGGGAGTGGGAAAATATGATTGAAACACAAAACAATGACAAATATTGTCCAGAAACCCTCACAGATACTGCATTTAGAATAAAAATATGCTCCGATCATAACACGGCAAACTGCAGCCCAACAGGCAACACCAGCTGTCAGAGTGCTGACTTGACTACGCGTTATTATCGCGTTAACTTTGACAGCCCTAGCATTTCTCCAAAGTTCCAACATTTTTTCCACAACTTCCCAGAAAATGTTGTTTCTGTTTTCTTGGAATAATTGCTCCACCTCTCGAATCATGTATGATTGGGAAATCCCACACATCATGACACACAGTGTTCCAATTACGATATCATAAAACCCTTGCTTGCCAGGCCGGCGCTGTTATCTCTGCTTCATGACGTGGCATATTGAAGAGACAAAACAGCAGCTTATCAGATTGTGATCAATCAGGGACAGGTTGTAAAACAAAGCCTCAGGCTGAGCAGACATCCTCTGACTTGTATTGTTTCTGCCTGTTGGGTTTGTGACTCACTCTCACCTCACTGACTGTACCAAGCAGCGCAGCAGGAAGCTGGCATGCTCTCCAGCCCACACGGCTTTACAACACATAAACACACACACAGGGTGGGGTTAGTAAGGTGTGCAGGTTCAAGTAGTGTGCTCTGAGCTTCAGAAGAGGTTTAACACCCACATTAAGAGCATGACTTGGTCTTACCTACATTTGTTATTGGAGCATCCATCTGACATACATGAACCCACAGCACCATCTAGTGAACATGCTCCTTCATAGCATGAGGTGACAGCTTTAAATAGTGCCAGCCCTTTTGGTTAGTCACAAAACAAATGAGATTCTTTTCCAAATCCAATCCATCCCACACCAAGTGGGTGTTCAAATACCTCAACATCATCTGCGTCCCTCCCCTCTTCAGATTCGTCCATTTCCTATAAAAACAAAAAATGCAGAATGTTAACACCGTACGGATGAAAAGGAGATCAGAGCAGGAGGGGGAACCAAGCAGCAGCACAGACCGGATGACACCCAGCACCCAGCAATGGACTACAAAACTGTTCCACCCTTTTGATGTTTTTGTGCTTGTTCTAGTACTACAAAGTCTTTGTTAAAGGAACATTACAAATGTTTTGGGAAACGTGTTTGATGCCTTGAAGCCTTTCACAAAAGGCATAAATATCTATTTGGATTGTTCAAACGGGATTTAAAAGGGGTATCCCCACCAATTTTACCTATTAAGGTCGATTGCATAATGTCTTCTGTGGTACTGAATCTGGAGGGAGGTTTCTTAAATGGGACAGTTTGGGTGTTTTGAAGTGGGGTTGTATGAGGTACTTATCCAAAGCGAGTGTATTACCTACAGTACATGACAGTCAGCACGCCCCCAGTTTAGAAAAAACAGACAGGAGTACCAGCATGGGAGCAAAAGAATGTACTGCTCTAGACCGGGCCGGTAGCAGAACGTATTTTAGCCGCCTAAAAGAAAGGCTAATCTAAAAAAAATAAAAATAATCACTTTTCAGTTTAAAGTGTACGTTATATTTAGAATATTTTCACCGATTTACCTTGCCGTCAGACAGCCCTTTCCAATGGGTAACTGAAGCCAATGTATCCATCTATGCTCTTGCCAAAGCCACCAGACTCCATTGAAAAAAACTGTAATTTGACCTCACAGAACATGGGAGTTGCTGGTCTACCGCTGCCTGGATAGTTTAGTTTGTTTGTGCTATTGTGTGACTTTGGTGAATCCCAACTAACCAAAGTTAGTTTTCTAGTTAGGTGACACTTTTATTTACATTTGGATCATGGATTATATCTTTAATCTCTGAAATTGTGGTTGCACTTCAACATAGGGCTGAACATTTAAAAACCGTGATCAAGATCTTGGTTTCTTTCCAAGTTAAATCAAACTCTGATGCTCCCTCTACAGAGCTCTGTCGAGTAAACGAATCACATGGGTATTACATTGAGCACACTGTGATTAACCACTCTGTGCTTCCCAGACGTGTTTGCAGCAGCAGGCAAGAGCATGTTCACAGAAAATCTCCAAAGGTAAATGCATTTTCTATGGAATAGAAATCCCTTTTATTTAGCCTCATGCTGTAGGAGCATTGTAAGCATTTGTATTGTTGTTGTTTTGTCCAATTTTATTTATGTTTTGATTGACACATTGATTTTATATGATATAACACCTAGCTTTTTGTAAAGTTGAGGTTTTATTCACGGGTGAAAGAAAAATTAAACTATCTGATTGGTTGAATGAATACTGAATTGATAAATGTAATAATTAGGGCTGTTAAAGTTAACGCGAAAATAACGTGTTAGCGCAAATTCGCTTTAAAACCACTAATTTCTTTAACACATTAACGCATTCGATCTTACGGAGGTTGTAGCGGACTCAGATTTAAAGCTAGTGAAGATACTGGTATCATATGCAACTAGAAAAACCTAAGGAATCCATTGGTACCAACCATGTCATACTAGCACGATAAATAATGCTCCAAACTTACGCTAAATTTTGGAGAGGAAAAACTGGCATGGCCATTTTCAAAGGGGTCCCTTGACCTCTGACCTCAAGATATGTGAATGAAAATGGGTTCTATGGGTACCCACGAGTCTCCCCTTTACAGACATGCCCACTTTATGATAATCACATGCAGTTTGGGGCAAGTCATAGTCAAGTATGTTTGGCTTGAGTTTGCCATGTTACGATATGAGCATATTTTGAATGCTTAATGCAGTACCTGTGAGTGTTTCTGGACAATATTGGTCATTGTTTTATGTTGTTAATTGATTTCCAATGATATACTGTATATATACAGTACATACATTTGCATAAAGCAGCATATTTGCTCACTCCAATGTTGATAAGAGTATTAAACACTTGACAAATCTCCCTTTAGGGTACATTTTGAACAGATAAAAATATGCGATTAATTTGCGATTAATCCCGATAAACTATGGACAATCATGCCATTAATTATTTTAAATTGATTGACAACCCTAGTAATGATAAATCAAGATCAATGATAGAGAGGCGAGGTGACAAGATCAGCATCCCCCTACACCAGTGCACACATGTACTGATGCTGTTTGATGATTACACTTTGCAAAAATGCGCCTGATCTCGAATAAGAAGCAATCATCCTCTCAGTCTCCTAATCCCCTCCCCAGAGTTCAGTGAAGACTCACATTAGATCCCACCGCAATCATGTCAAAAAGCATGATATTCTCTAACATCACACCCAGTACTCTGCTATTTCTGTCCCTTAAAATGTTCAACCAAACGTCAGTGGAATTCAACAGAATGGTCAGTGGAAATAAAACCTAGAGGGCGTCATGTTCCTCGTAGCAAGAAACAGATGTTTTCAAAATGTAGAACTCAAATACTGACCGAGTTGCTCTCCCTGCTGTCTTCATCTCCAGACACCTTGTCCTCGGCACACTCAGTTCGGTTCAAGTCATCGTCATAGCCGTACACCAGACCAACTCCACGCACCCCTGGTGATAGATAGGAAGAGAGAGAGAGGCACCGGGTCACCACACAGAGAACTACAGGTGAGAACAGCATCACTGGCAGCTGGCATTGAAATAAGACTAAATGACTGTCTCTGCCCAGTGTTAGCTTTAATGCATGCCAGCCCCACATTTTTAAGATAAGATGAACCTTTATTAATCCCCGGAGGGAAATTCAGGTGTCAAAGCAGCAACATCAGCAAACAGAGTGAAACACAGGAGAGGTAAAGGCATACAAAAATGATAAAAACTATAATAGAGATATAAAAGATACAGAGTGAATGGGTGAACATAGTGTGTACAGTCCATCAATAAATAAATGTAGTATGTACAATAAATAAATATGTACATATGTGCAGTCTATAAAGTGGTATATAGGATGTACAGTGTAAAGTAAGTGTAAAGTGCGCCAGTGGTTAGAGTCCAAGATGGTTGCAGATAGTACATGTTAAAAGGTAGATAGTGCATGTTTAAACTTCTTAAAGTCCTAATAGTTCTCATATGGGGGTCAGCCTTGGTTGTGGAGCCTGATGGCTACCAGCATGAAGGACTGACCCAGGCGCTTTGTGTTGTGCCGAGGGGGGTGAGTCTGTGGCTGAAGGTGCTCCTCATCTTGAGGGGGTGGGAGGGATTTATCCAGGATAGCGTCCAGCTTCCTCCTCATCCTCCCCTCTGCCACCACCTCCAGATCGTTCAGATCCAACCACAGAGCTAGCCTTCCTCACCAGCCTCTTCAGTTTGTTGGCATCCCTTATGTTGGTGTTATCCCCCCCAACATGCCACAGCAAAGAAGAGGACACTGGCTACTACAGACTGGTAAAACATCTGCAGCAGCCTATTACACACATTGAAAGACCTGAGCCTCCTCAGGAAGAACAGTTTGCTCTGACCCTTCCTGTAGAGGGCCTCGGTGTTGTATGTCCAGTCCAGTTTATTGTTCATGTGTACTCCGAGGAACTTGTAGGTGTCCACCACCTCCACCTCCTCCCCTCGGATGGTGATGGGAGCTTCGTATCCATTATGTGCCCGGGAACATCAACAACATCAAAACAAAACCAGCCAGACCCAGCTGAAATCACTCGTTATGACTGAACTTTGCATGTTCATGTTTTTGTTTACAAATAGGTCTTGAATATATTCCACATTTTGGCTGCGTTCCAAATCGGATACTTTTTCTTTTACAAAGTACCTACTACTGTTGCATGCAGTATGCACACAATTGGGACAGACTACTTTGTCAAAACATTGCACCTTGAACTTTGACCCTCTTGCTCGTATATCTGCTGTGCAGAGGATTGTGGGTCAGAATAGCCAGGGGGAAAAAAATGCATTTGACCTAATATGTTTTGGGATATACCAAATCTCTTCTGGCATACTAGATAGTATGGTAGTGTGGTAGTGTGGTAGTATGAGTATTGGCGCACACAGCAGGTTGCATTGCTCTGAGCAGTGAAGAGATGAGCAAGACGGTCAAAGTGTGTGCAATGTTATGATGTATTGTATGCATACTGCATGCAACAGTACCTACTTTATAAGGGCAGCTGCAGTACGTACTGAAGGAAAAAGTATGCGATCTGGAGCGCAGCATTTGTCTCTAAACGAGCTACATTAGCTACAAGCTAACGTAGCTACCGCGTGAACATCCGGGTCAGACCCGCACAGCGTGTTTTTAACCACATAGAAGCAACAACATGATAAAATGTGTTGTCGTGTACCTGTCTCCTCTGGTTCTGGGTCAGAGTCCGGCTCTGAATCGTCTCCATAGTCCGCTAGAGAGGACAGCAGCGCACTCTTCTTACCGCTCGCCATTGCTGTATGCGTCGCATAAACCCCCAGGTCGCAGAGCGATAACGTCACTGAAGTTGTATTGCGTAGGCACTGGCGTAGCTCTGGGAGATGTAGTCCTCATGCTTATCTGGCAATGCTGAAAACCTCCTGTCTGTGGCTTAACAAGGGGAAGTGTTGAGTTTAGCACAGCATTATTATTTTAATGTGAACATTGTTAATAAATAAGCAGCATTTAAGTGTTCCATTTTACATCATATACTGCTGCTATACTATGGAGGACCACAAATGTCACGGAAATTATAGTAAAGCATTTCATTGATTAATAACTAATTGTACAATAAAAATAAGCATTAATAAATGTGTTTACAAATTAATGTATTAATCTATGAATAAATGGACAAAATTACAAAGTATTTCATTATTTTACATTTTAATGGGCAATAAAAATAAGAATTGTGAAAATAATTTACAAATTAAATATTAATCTATCAATAAATAGTTCAAGTTAAGAAGAGATTTAAATTAATTTGTAAACACATTTATTAATGCCTATTTTTTTATTGTGCAATTAGTTATTAATCAATTAAATGCTTTATTACTATTTACGTGACTATTGTGGTCCTCCATACCGAAGCTCCTCTGCATCAGTAAATAATATGTAAATATGCGCTCAAAACTTTCATATCTTGTGAAAATTTGCTGTACTACTTGCTGTAGTTGCATTTTTTTTAAATGAATCTATGCATACACCAACCCAGCCTCCTCTTCTGCTTCACCCAAATGTTTGAAAGACTCTTGTGATGCATCTTCAAAAGCTGCATCTGTTGAGCAGACACTGATTTGATGATTTGCAGGTTAAAATACATCTGTATGCTAGGCTAGATCTGCTGATTATCTTTGTTTCAACAGCAGCAATTTGCTGTATTTCAATGGGAAGCAGGCAGTAACACTGCAACATGAGTATTTGTATGTTTTTTATAGAGTTGTATTTTCCATTCCAAAGTTTTTCTAATAGTTATTAAAGTAGCTTTATTGTGTTGGCAATTTACAAAATAAAATAAGCACTCACTTTGTACAAATGTTGAGTGGTTATGAGTATTTAGAAATCATATCAAGTGCTACCAGTCAAACAGTGAATGCTAATTGAAATATATTAAGTTATTATACTGTGGGCCTATAGGAGAGTCATGCTATGCTGCCAATGTTTCACATCATTTAGTCAAATCTGCACCATTTTAATAAATCACTTCCTACCATTATTTGGTTGACAATGACACACAACTGCTATGTTATGCTGCAGCCTGGTGGCTGTAGAGTTCATGAAGACAACTGACTACAAAGCCAAGTTAAACCTGCAGTAGGCAGACTATTTTTGGGCATCATTGGGCAAAAAAAACACAATAACCTCTCAGCATATTGTAATTCAAGGGTTCTGAGAGATAACTAGACTTCTGCACCTCCTCATGGCTCTGTTTTCAGGCTTTAAAAAATCTGGTCAAACTAGGCAGCGCTGATCAAATATGAATCAATATTTTGTTACTGTAATGCCTATTTCTCTCCTCAAATGTTTTCAGAAACATCTTGTAGTGTACTGTTTAGCTGTAAAATTAGAAAGTTTGCTCCGGCTGGTGGGCGGTGCTTGGTATTTCCTCAACTGATCTCAGCATGAGCTAAACAGCTAAACAGTACACTAAAATATGTTTCTGAAAACATTTTACTTGAGAAATAGGCTTTACATTAACAGAATATTGATTTATATTTGATCACGCTGCCTAGTTTGACCGTTTGATCGGAGTTTGCGAGTGATTGACAGCTGCTCAGAGACGGAAGACTCCAGCTCGGCTCTGATTGGTTGTTTTCCTCCGGTCTGTGAAGTCTTGCAGATGCCATTAGGAGCACCGGAGGACACAGAGGCACATGATTTTTTTTCAGATTACCTGTCTCATGCACTACTGTCAGGATATAGTGATTATAGTGATATGATATTATATGATAGTGATATAGCGTTATATAAAAATATTTTTTTTAATCATATTTTCTCCAACCTGCCTATACTGCTGCTTTAATGTGAAATGAAATGATGGAAGATTTCATCAAGATTTCATCACAATGATGTGGTCTCACACTCTTTATGATATCAACCAGTAGACAAATACAGAAATGGAAAACAGCAAAGAAATATTACAACCACCAACATAACAAAAGTTGTGATATGGAAACCCCAGTCAAATTTCCACCACATCTCAAAAAATGACCCAGAGGTGGACAAAATTTAGACAAATTCTCCATCATATCAAGGTTCATTTTACAGTATGAGTCGGTTTCACTTCATATGCGTCTAGATCACCCCATTTTTCGACTTCTTCTTCTGGTTCTTTTCTTCTGGGCCACAGCAGCATCCATACAGCAGAGCGAAGACGACCAGAGACAGAATTCCCAGCACAAACACTCCTATGACCACAACACCGCCCAGGGCCCACGGCTCCTGTTGCACCCGATACAGGAACCATTCTGCCCAGTCCCCAGCCGACCCTGTGGGTTTCTGCTGCTCTGAAATACTGCACAGGGAGACATAAACCAGATAAAAGCTCAAATCTGGAAATTAAAATGATGACATAATGTTGCTGGATACCATTATTTGCCACAAGCTTTATAGAACCCATGGAGACACATTACTGCTGATATGTTGGAAATAAAACATTTCAAACATGTTTTTATCAGCGTGCTCCATGGAAATCTGCTGATGTCAAACAATATTGTCACCCAACGCATTCCTGTTCAGAGACTCACCTCTCCACGTCCATGTCCCCGCTAAATGATCCTCTCACGGCTCAGCGACTTCTAACAGTGCGTGAATCTACTGTGTGTGAGAACAGATAGTTTCAGCTACTGTTCTGGTCCACTCACAATCCAGCTGGAACTATTTGAACACAGCCCAAACATTAGTTTACTATCACTTTGTGCACAGAGGAGGCATTCTGTAAAACTCAAATAAATGGCTGCAGTTCTGCTTCCAGGTGACACTTTCAGTTGCTCTGTGTGGGCCGGGCGAAGCAGCTCCTGGTTAATGTTTACTCAAAAATATTGACTGTTGAAGGCAGAGGAGAGATAAGGTATGCATATAATAGTGCAGTGTTTTACTGCTGGGATTTAAATCAATTACTTTGAAGCAAAATAGATGCAATTATTGGAACAAACATCTTTACATTTGATCCTGTAAAAAGAAACAAGTCGGTATTATATTTGTTTTTTTTATATATTGACCATTTTTTACATTTCAGTTACATCCAAAAATACAATGCCTCAGTATAAAAGACAAATAAGAACACTGAAATATAACAAGAACACATCTGTCAAACAATGAACAGCTCATATTTTCCATTGGTACAATTTTCTATAAAGAGAAACACTGCCCTGGGCCAGCAGAGGGCGCCCTGTTTTTTCACACTGCCAAGTTTCTGTACATACACAAGTTGGAATGTCTGTATATTTCCCATGTTGTTTTTCACATTCTCTTGAATATCAACAGGATACCAAACCAGTTAATAACAGAGTCACTGTGACATTCAAACACAAATCAGCTTTCTCACTCGCTCCACTGTAAGGGTTTTTGTTGTTGGAAAAGGCTGCCACACAGTACGACATTGTCCTGGTCTGAAATGAATCTTGATGAGTCGTGCCAGTCTGCTGGTGTCTATGGATTCCAGTGGCGTGGCTCTCTGGGTGTGGAACCTGTCTTTATCCCAGCGCTGGAAACATCATGGAAATGTGCTCCCCAATCTCATTTGATGAGTTCCTCCGAGAAATCTGAAAAGGAGCATTTGCCCGTTTTGTAACTGTGTGTGGGGGTGATTAAATGAAGGATGGAAGAAAGGATGGAGGTTGTATTTATTTACTAGTGGCGTCTGTCTCATCCTCAGAAAGGCTGGACCCTGGCGACCTGGTATTTTTGCCTTCCACAGCAACAGCAGTGGATGCAGGACAAGAAGACCAAGAAGATAAACGTGGCTGAAAGGAGAGGAAGACACAGGGTGGGGGGGATTTGTAGTTGGGTTAGCAAATTACAGAGTTTTTACCATATTTAAAGGGCAACTTCTGAATTTTCAACCTATTTTCCCATGTTTTCGTGTCTAACTGACTAGTGACAACAATTTCTGAACTTGGTCCAGTACTGAGAGAGAGCGCTGTAGACGACAGCCGCACACGGGCTGTAATATGGTGCTATTGGGGCAAGCTGGCACCATCATTCACTAAAAGTGTTTGTTTTTGCCATGACAGGCTCTGATTATTGCAAGTGTCTGACATTAGGGAAAGAGTCTCGCTCAAGGAGAAGTCTCGTCCTGATATCTGGTGAGGTGACGGGTTGTTGGAAGACCACGGTGGTATAGTGGAATACATCCATGGTGAGTGCCAGACGGGCCGAGTTTGTTAAGCTACACAGAAAGTGTAGCTTAGTGTTATCTAAAAGATTTTCAATGTCATGGCGGAATATTTAGATGATTTCTACAATGTGGATGAGGTGTTTGAATTTGATGGCCTGCATTTATTTGAGCCAGAGTACAAAGAACGTATTTTGATAAGAAGTGAAAGTAAATTGTTCGTTCCATTGCAACGTCAGCCCCCAGTAACAAAGCTACACCTCCGCCATTTTGGACTGGAAGCAAAGCAGTAAAACGTCTGACTACAAAGTGCCATACAAAAGTAAAACAAAATTACTTCTATTCTATTGTCAACATTTTAATGTCTCTACTAAAATTTCCGGTGTTAACAATGAAATAATCATAAATATGCATACTATTATAACTATTTACTTACTTACTTATTTATTCAACTTTTTGCTTCCCAGAGGAGCATAACGTGATCGATGGACATAAATGGAAGTTAGAAAAATCCAGCACACTGATTTTGGGAGCAATGTCAAACTTTGTCATGTCAAGGATCCAGCATCCTGCGTGTTAGTAAATAGCCTACAACTATATTAAATTCTGTTTATGTCATGCTACTAGCACTACTAGCTACTGGCCGAGATGTTAATACATTAATACATCCACCACGGTACAGGCTTACAGCATACAGCCCATGGATGTATTATAAGATAATAAAAGTGATGAATTACAGTCAATTTATCCATTATTACAGCTGCATACAGCTAGCAGGAAGCTGGCAGATGCCGAGGAAAATAACTCTGGATCCGGCTTTTAGTTAATTTTACAACTTTTAGGGATATAACAATTTAAATGAGGGCATATAAATGTTCGTACTGGGAAGTTGATTTATCTCAAAAAGAATTATCCTCTGATTTACAGACGTCTCTTTACACATTCATGGCCATGAACTCATTGCCGTTTTCAGTCCAAAAAGGCAGCAACGCTACCACAGCTCCTCCACCGTCAAAAAAGCATCTGAGTTTCACCTCTTTGCATCTATACTCTTTGACATGGATATTCAGATTTCACAACGAGACTTCTCCCCAAGCGGGACTTGGACACAATAACAAACAGACCGGATCAAGCCAAAGTTAGGAAAAATGTTTTATCTCTCTGTAGGGTCCTTTCCATAATGTTATCAGACACTTATAATAACAATCTGAGCCTGTCAGTGGCAAAAACAAGCACTTTTAGTGAACGTAACGTTACATTGACGCTGCTCAATTGCCTTCGCAGCTTGTTTCACGGCTGCCGGTTAGAGCGTTCTCCCTCTGGACCAGTTTCAGAAATTGTTTTACCTTGTCACTTAGACACAAACACATAGGAAAATAGGGTCCAGGTTGAAAAATTCTGAAGTTACCCTTTAAAGCTGCCTTTAGCTATATGAACCATGACTATATCAACTGACTACGTGTAATGTGAAAGGGGTCACCCGTGGTGACGAACCCATAGAGAATTATCAAATGACCCTGCATGTCCCCTCAGGTGTTCTAGCTTCTGTCATTGAACGTGATAGAATGCATGTGTGTCATATACTGTAGCTAAAAACTCACCAACAAACAGGATGAGCACAGCGAAGGCTCCCTGCTCCAGAGGACTGGCTTGTGGGAGATCCTGCAGTTTGCTCCACACCTTGTCAAGAATATCCAGCACCTCCTCTTTCGCCGGCATGCTGACTCTAAGACGCAGGTCCCGCACGGAGATATGAAAAGATGTCTCAGGTTTCTGCTTTCAGGAAGCCTTGACAGAACTCACACAGCTACACCTGAAAGCAACATGAAAATACAGTGAGTGAATGTATGCCTTCTTGTGAAAAGATGTTCTGAATGTACAAAGTTATTTCCATCTTCAGCTCCACCCTTCACGACTGCAATTTTATACTTCCACCCTGCAATTACCCCCCAAGCCTGGTAAGCGTATATGCCTTTTATCCCTAAATACTCGATGTGCTTCGCGAGCACTCACTCATTATATATCAGCACCCCGAATTAGCCCACTGATGAACTTCCTGTATGCGTAGGTGTGTGTGGATACAGCATGTGATTCCCTGCTCCAGCCTGGTCACATTTGTATCCACACACTGCACGTCCTGCATGCTCGGTTCAGTTATAAACAAGGCAGACTATTTCAGGCCTGGCATTTCAGGATTGAGGCCTGTCATCATCACTGGAGCAGCTGTGTGTGGGTGAGATCCCACAGGCTGATACTAGACAGGCTGCAGATACGCACACAGGGCTGTGAAATGGCAACAGAACAGGACATTGAAGACAGCCAGTCATCAAAGATCAACTCTGAATGGACACGTGTACTGTTATGATACACTCAGGGACTCATTTGACTAATGAGTCAAGTGTTTCACTATGTTTTATAATATCTCTTTTTTTACTTTACAACTAACTTTACAAATAAAATGGAACAAGGATCAGTAGAATACTTAATGGTCATACCAATAGGCCCTTTTCACAGCAGCCATTTGACATGTCATAGCAGTTGTAGTTAGTGTCACAGCCATTCCAGTGAGTCAGCATGTACAATACCAGAGCTCTGGCCCACCTAAATGGATCAGGGCCACAATTAATGTTATTAATTACACCTGTGTTTACCCTACAATGACATGCCAAACGGCTGCTGTGAAAAGGGCATATACTGTGCACTCTACAATACACACTATACTAAGTTATAGCCTACTATAGCCTACTGTCCTACAACACAGGAGGACTGGCCAGCAAACTGCATAACACACAAAAAGCACTATGCCATATTTTATTCCTTTTAGGCTAATTATTTTATGCAAAAAAAACCAACTTCTTTATCTTGATATAGCCAATATATTTATATGGATTCAATGCATCTATGTTTTGCATAGTGTGTGTCCATCTACTATTGATTTTCATATTAAAATCAATACAATAATACAATAATTAGCAATTAAGTTGAATGTGATTCAAAGGCATATTAAAAACATGTCATGTCATGTGAACTCCAGCAGAAGGGCTGACTGGGGTGGCAGCTACTGCCAGCATGCCAAACTAGTTAGCAGGAGTTTGTTATTCTCCATTATGATTGGGTTAATGCTAGCTACTGCCTCATTTCATTTAGCTAGTTGTGTGGAATAACAAACTAACTTATCAAGATGTCAGTTAAAGGGACTGTTTGTAAGATTCAGAAATGCTTGTTAACTGCGACACCTGTGGCTGTTAAGTCAACGAAAGTCAGCGTCGGGCTCACTCTTGCTCGCTCTACATAGACATGAACGAGCATCGCTCAAAACAGTGAGGCGACACACGTCAGCTAAAACCACAATATCACTCTATATTTCAGCTGCTTGGCAGTAATGTTAGCTGACCAGACAAAGGTCTCTCCATGAATCAATGCTGATCCTAATGTTTGCAAATTTCCCCACTGCGGGGCTAATAAAGGAATATAGTTTCTCGCTGCGGAGCCCTGTCACTTCACAAGACTCAGGAAACCTCTGTATGTCTGGAGGAGCTGCAGCAGTTATTTCTGCACAAACGTTCACTGTACATTCACTAGATATTCTCAGAGATAAACTAACTCTTTTGCAGTGTGTAGTGTGCACGCATGCACCTGAGGTGGAGCGAAAGAGCAAGTGAGAACGAGCGCGGTGTGTGAGTGAGGGCAAGCAGGCAGAGGAGCAGAGTACAGCAGAGACTCCCGCCCTTCGACCGCGGCCAACACTGTTTAACAGACGGGCTTCACTAGTTACAAAAAGGGGTTTTGGTGCTTACGTGTAGTTTGTGTTGGAGTCTCGTCTGAACAGCGTAGACACACGCGAGCGCGCATATGCGAGCGCGCATGGGAAACCGACCCGGGTGATTTATACGTGTAAAAAGTTACAAACAGTTCCTTTAATCAAAATTGGCGCCAGCTAACAGTTAGCTTAAGTTAAACCAGCTTTGCCTTGACATAATCTTATGGTAGGTCTTGCTCACATGACGCAAAGCGGGCATCATACCACTGGACACTTGACTACAAAATGTCACAGAAATTGTTTTTAAATACTATGGAAATAACCAAGTTAGTTACCTGTAGGAATACGTTTCACAAGACTTAGCAAGGTGCTATAGTATCATCATTAGCCTAAACTAGACTATATAACCTATATATACTATGATACTCTCTCAGTGGATGTGCAGGAGAGTCATCAGCAGACACAGTAAACACACTGTCTACAGGAAATGCAAATAAACATACATTATGTTAAATACACAAATAACTAACTTACCAAGATGTTGGCTCATCAAATATAGATAGTTTCATTTACAAATAACAGTATGAGAAGAAATAAATGACTAAATGAATTCAGTTAGCTTCAGCTAACAGTTAGCTCAAGTTAAAGCAGCTATAATGTTAAAGCGTTTCATTCTACTGGACATTTGTCAACAACATGCCAAATATAATGTGAATTAAATGAAAATAGTAGTTGTTCAGTTGTTTTTAAATAGCAGGAAATATAACTAACGTTAGTTACTGTAGTTACCTCCCAATTCCTGGCACTGGCGTTGCTAGGCAACAGTTGAATAGGAAGGAATACGTTTCTCAAAGTTTAGCAGGTTTAGCGTATCATCATTAGGGGGGGCAGTGGGGACTTGGCTTGGGAACCGGAGGGTCGCCGGTTCAAATCCCCACACAGACCAAGGTCGGACTGTGGACTGGTACCTGGAGAGGTGCACCAGACCCCACGGGTGCTCTAAAGGCCTAGTAGCTACCCACTGCTCCCAATAAAGGTTAAATGCAGAGTAATTTCACTGTGTTGTATATAGTGTACTGTGTGAGAATAAAAGCTGATTTCCATTTCCATTAGGCCTATGCTATAATACTTTCTCAATGTACATGCAGGAGAGTAACAGTAACATGCAGACACAATATACATGCAATCTACAGTAAATGCAAAAAAAACCCATACATTATGGTAAATACACAATTATAAGACTATTATTAATCAAAACAAAAAAATAGATCTTAAATGTCTTGATGTTATCTAGTTGTTCAGGAAGTGTGTGTGTGACACCAGACTACTTCCTTGCATTGATTGAAGAGTTTTGTTGTCAATATTGTTGTGGTTGGCATACAGTCACAATGTTTTGGTTTAGAGATGAAGCAGTCTGCAGCTCTTACAGGAAGAACCATATTTCCTGACATCACTTTGTGCATCCTAAGTGCAGAAATACTGTTTACTGGTTATACTGTTTTTTAAGCTCTATTTGATTCCAGAAATTCCTTTCCAATGTAATCCCAAAAGTGCATTAACAAAGGTATATGCATACACATAGGTGTAAATCTGTTCGTGGGTATATGCATTCTTTTATGGTTTTCAGGAACCCTCTCTAGCTGAAAATCTCTACCCTCCTGTCAATCTGAAGAATGTGTGACCTCTGCTGCTGCACTGCATCTCCTCAAGTCTTTGTCCGTCCACTGACTGCACTCCCACACCAAGTTTCATAATTAGCAGAGAGCATAGTCAGAGACCAAAACAAGCTGCAGAAATCCTACTCTAATGAACTTCTTTATGTTGAATCTTAGATTTTAAGGTAAATAAGTGTCACTGAAACAAGCTTCTCTAGATTTTAATACACTTAGATGTTTGTTTTTTACTTTCTGAAAATTATTTTACAATTTACATATGAAAAGTAAAAAAAAAAAGTTAAAAAAAAGTCTCTTACCGCTGCAGTGACTGTGCTTCACTTTAAGAGTGTCACAGTTTCCACTTGTTAACTCTTCTGTGCATGGAGAACCAAACTCAGCTGTACATAAAAACCGTCCCCACGATGTTTCACAGACTTCTTCTTGTTTTCACCCTCCCCCTCTTCTCCTCTCATTCGTTTTTCTGAAGTTTCTTTCTGCCTGCTGGTCTCAGGCTCTTCATCTAATTAGCCTGATCCAGTTCAGACTAGGAGACCAGCACTGGGTGTTTGGATGTAATATGACTCTTTCAGCATATCAGAATCCGTCTGACTGCAACTGCTCCTGCTGTGGTGTGTGTTCACTTTCTCCTGTTCTCAGGGAGTTTGTGTACCTCCTCCTCCTCCCCTTTCACCCTCCCTCTCTCTCCCTCCAACCACTTCCCAAATGGACTTGCTCACTGCTGCTTACGCTGTCTCCCACTCCCCCTCACCCTCTGTCCTGTCTGTACATCTGAACACTCATTCACCTCTCTCTCTCTCTCTTTCTCTCTCTCTTGGTTGCTAAAGACCAGCTGTGCCAGGGCCTCTTTTTTGTCTTCAGTCACCGTGGAGACGAGGCTCCTTCTAAAAGGAGTAGGGGGGTGGTGTGCATCCATCTGGTGTCCTGCCAGCTGATATTTCTCAAGCGCATGTACCGTTTGTGTTTTCTCCACGATTTACTCTTGTTTCCTCCATGTGCACACATGAGAAGTTGTGCAACAGACATTTTCAGTAATGGAGAAATATATAAATCCGTTGGAGGCTGATTCCTCCCGCTGCAAGTCCTCCTCCATCTACATAAGAGGTGGGGTCTCCTCTGCTACGGAAAGGGTCTCGCAAAGAATGAGAGAAAGAACAATGAGGCTGTTCCTTACTCTTAGTTGTTTTCTGACATAGCGGCCTGGCTGCTGTGTGCTTTGATGAAAGTCAATTGTGTGTGCCAACGTGCTTTAGAGGATACTTGGACTTTCCCAGCTAGGCCCATGTATCCACAAATGGCCATTACTCATTTCCCAAAATTTATCAGAGCACCATACAGAGTTCCTGTTATGGAAGTGTGTTGAAGTTGAAGCTGTTGACAGGTGATATTAAAGCAGGGATAGGCAGAATATTCTTGGCATCATTGGGCAGAAATTCCATAATAACCTTTCAGCATATTGTAATCCAAGTGTTCTGAGAGATAACTAGACTTCTGCACCTCCTCATGGCTCTGTTTTCAGGCTTTAAAAGATCTAGCCCGTGACGGGAGACTTTGGCCAATCACAGGTCATTTCAGAGAGAGGGTGTTCCTATTGGCTGTTCATTCAACAGAGGCAGCTCTCGCAAACTCCGATCAAATGTTTTCAAAAACATCTTGTAGTGTACTGTTTAGCTGTAAAATGAGAAAGTTTGCTCCGGCTGGTGGGCGGAGCTTGGTATTTCCTCAACTGATGTCAACATGGCTGCCGGGTCAAAAACGTTCTAATTTTACAGCCAAACAGTACAGAAGATGATTCTGAAAACATGTGAGGAGAGAAATAGGCATTACAGTAACAGAATATTGATTCATAATTAATCAGCGCTGCCTAGTTTGACCGTTCCATCGGAGTTTGTGAGTGATTGACAGCTGCTCAGAGACGGCAAAGCCCCAGATCAGCTCTGATTGGTTGTTTTCCTCCGGTCTGCGAAATCTTGCAGATGCCATTAGGAGCACTGGAGGACACGGAGACACATGATTTTTTTCAGATTACCTGTCTCATGCACTACTGTCAGGATATAGTGACCGTTTTATAAAAATAACTTTAAAATTATATTTGCTCCAATCTCGCCTACTGCTACTTTAATTTAATTAAGTAATCTCCTTATGGATGATCTTGGGTGTGTGGGAGGGCTATTCACTCATTGACTCATCAGCACATTCATCATTGGACGGAAAATAATTTCTTACAGCTAGAACAAAAACAATGTTTGACGTCCTTAAAAGTATATATGATAACTGTAGCTTTGTAGCAGTGAAAGTTTGGAAGCATGAGTTTCAGCCTACAACCAGAAATCTTCACTCATGAACTCATCCTCAATGTAAATTCACTGACCTCATCTCCATTCTGAATACTGGAGAAGAAAAGATTGATTGATTGTGGGGATGTCATTGACCCTGATGGAAAGGGTCAGTGGTTTATGTGTAAGTAGGGAGCACAGTGTGCAACAATAGGCTGATTTGCATTGACCCCTGTGTGATAGGATGTGGGGAGGCCTTGTGAATGGAGGCCAGTTGAGTCAGGCTCCACTCAGGCTTTGTTTTAGGCAGACTCAGTGTGTAACATGATAACACTTTAACCCTGTGACCCCTGACGCTGTCAGACACGGAGTGCACTCTACACCCTTAAAACCTTATCTGTAGCCTCACTGAGCCTAATACACGTGAGCTTGACTTTGTCTTTATTTTCATCCTGACGTACACAACTGTACAAGAATAAGATAACTTTAGAAGTCATCCTTTCTTTCTGGTATATTAGTTTTTTACAGTTTTATTTAAAAAAAAAAGCAAAACTGTAAAACAGAGAAAAGCAGCAAATCCTCACACAGCAAATATTTTGCTTTTTTTATTTATTAATTTGTTTGTTAATTTATTTGTTTTTATGGGTGCAAAATGACAAAACAATGAATACAGATTTCACAGATCTGACAAAATTAACAATTGGATGGATAGTAAAAGTTGGTAAGGACATTCATCTCTTTGGAACATTATGTTGACGACATGTGTGGAGTCCCACAGAGCTCAATTCTTTGTCCACTGTGGTTTTGCTATGCTGATGACCATGGATGGATTACTGAACTAACCAAGCACAGGGCCATGGACCCCCCTGGCCTTCACCTTCAAAATGCCCTTCAATGAGACTCAAAATGACAACAAAGAAACATACAAAGACAACAAAGAGACACAAAAAGACTACAGAGACCAAAACAACTACAAAGGAATGCAAAACAGCTGCAAAGAGACACAAAGAGACTCACAACGACTACGAAAAGAGGCAAAACAACCACAAAGAGACGCAAAGCAACTACAAAGAGATACAAAATGACCACAAAGAGACTAAGAAATCAATATCTTTATATTATTTAAAAAAAAAAGGTCACATACCAATTGAAGAAATGATCAGTATCAGCGATAATAAAGCGTTAACGCAATCGATCTTCCGGAGGTTGTTGAAGGCTCAGTTTCAGTAGAAAACCCAAGGAATCCATTGGTACCAACCATGTCATTCTAGCTTGTCGCTAAGGAGGCTAAATAACGCTCCACAGTTACACTAAAAACGATCATGGCCATTTTCAAAGGGGTCCCTTGACCTCTGACCTCCAGATCTGCGAATGTAAATGGGTTCTATGGGTACCCACGAGTCTTCCCTTTACAGACATGCCCACTTTATGATAATCACATGCAGTTTGGGGCAAGTCATAGTCAAGTCAGCACACTGACACACTGACAGCTGTTGTTGCCTGTATGGCTGCAGTTTGCCATGTTATGATTTGAGCATATTTCTTTATGTACCTGTGAGGGTTTCTGGACAATATTTGTCATTGTTTTGTGTTGTTAATTGATTTCCATAAATATATACAAACATTTGCATAAAGCAGCATATTTGCCCACTCCCATGTTGATAAGAGTATTAAATACTTGACAAATCCCCCTTTAAGGTACATTTTGAGCAGATAAAAAATGATAGTTGTGCACCAGTGTGTACGTGTATGAATATTTTATGTGAGTGAGTGATTATGCAACTGCAAGCATACATTTTTTGTGCATATGGATCCTCCTGTATGTGAGGTAGAGGGAGGAAAGGCCTGAGTGTGAGTTAGAGAAGCGTTCTGAGAATTATCTGTGTGTGTGAATAATAATAACCCTGTTTATAGTGGTCTAAAAAATATTCCTTCTCGTTTATTTTCCTGTGTCCACACACTTAGCCTTCACCACAGCCGTGCCATTAGCTGCAAACAGCTCATCCATTAACTCACATAGTCAGGCTGACGATGGAGGGTACATAACACAAATTGCTTTCATCACACAACACAACACAACCATTTGAATTGCTAAACAGGACATTTTCCCTCTGCTTTCAACAAGGACAAAGCTGCTCTGAATTCTGAGCAGATGTTTGCTTTCAATCGAATCTTTTTTTAACCCTTGATCAAACTTTTTTTTCCTTCAGTGTAGTGTTACCTGAGTTAGGCAACCGTTCACGTGTGTGTTCTCGTTTAAGATTCAACTGTGGAGGACGATGCCACTTCTGCAACGTCTGCGCTGATGCTGTTTGACATATTGTCAAACAGCATGATAAGACTTCACTGCAGGTCAGATCTTCCTCATGCTGCACCCTGAAAACACCCCATTCCAGTCATTACAACAACAGCTGGTATTGATATTTCAGTATGAACTTATTCAGCCTCAACCTTCAGAGGGAGTGGTCGGCTCACAGCCATCAAGCCCTGTGATGCAGCAGACTGTCATGCTGTCAAAAATAGGAAAAATGGCTTTTCTGTTCTGACTGGATCTCCAGGTGTCTCATCCTGGCTACAGAAATTGACACGTGAGTCAGTAATATCAGCGGATTTCAAATTAATCAATCTATTCATGACGCCACCAAGGTAGATTCACATTTAGGACAACAAAAATATCTTCCACTCTCTTTTACTGTTTGGACAACAAGCTGATCTTCCTGTTTTACTAGCCCTAATGACATAATGTCTCCATCCCAATCCTCTTTAAAGCAACAGTGTGTAACATTAGCAGATCTATTAGCAGAAATGGAAAATAATATGAATGCATTTTAGCTTAGAATGAGCATTTCATATCTACACAGGGAGCCGGTCCTCTTCAAAGAGTATAGAAGCAAAGAGGCGAAACTCAGGTGCTTTTTTGACAATGGCTGCTAGATGGCGCTGCAGTATAGCGCTGCTGCCATTTTGGACTGAAAACACCAATGAGTCCATGGCCATGAATGTATAAAGAGACGTCTGTAAATCAGAGGATCATTTTTTTTTAGTACAAACACTTAAATAGTCCTCATTTAAATCATTATGTCCTAAAAGTTGTAAAATGAACTAATAGCTGAATCCAGAGATTTTTCCTCGGCATAATGAACGTGCATCAGACCCACAGGACTGCACCGCCCCCTGCCGGCTTCCTCTAGCTGTATGTGGCTGTAATAACGGATATATTGGCTGTAATTCATCACTTTTATTATCTTCTCTAATACACCCATGGGCTGTATGCTGTAAGCCTCTACTATGGTGGATGTATTAACCTCTCTGTTCCCAAACAACCGGCTATCAGCCAGTAGCTAGTAGTGGTAGTAGCATGACATAAAGAAGAATTTAATATAAACTGGAAAAACAAAGTTCGGAAACTTGTGTTTGGTGGATTATTTCTCTGTTGTTACAATGCTAATTGGTATTGTATTTTACATCGTTGGAAAGCCTGTTTATTTACCTTCACAATGATGTCCAACTTGTAAGGATCATGCATTTGTGGGATGAGCAGCACAGCTGACTATGTGGGTAACGCCCAAGAAAAATTTGCCAAAATGCTGCGTCAATGGTAAACAGTGTATTCTCCTGTTGGTGTTGACTCTTGTTTTGAGTTGTTTGGTGGATTGGATGATTGAACTCTCTATCAGTAACAAGGAACAAACAAGACATATTGGCTATTTTTACATTTTATTCATTTAATACAATACGTCAGGAGCCTCAGTAGCGGTGGAAGATCCATACGCAGCCACAACAGCCTGGCACCTCCTCCTCATGCTGGTCACCAACCTGGTCACACGTTGCTGTGGGATGGCGTTCCATTCCTCAACCAGGATTCGTTGCAGGTCAGCCAGCGTGGTTGTGTTGGTCACTCTAACACGTACAGCACGCCCAAGCTGATCCCACAAGTATTGAATTGGGTTGAGGTCTGGACTCTTGGCAGGCCGTTCCATTCTCTCTACTCCCACATTGTGGAGGTAGTCTGTGATAACCCTGGCTCTGGGGGGGCGAGCGTTGTCATCTTGGAGGATGAGGTTAGGTCCCAGATTGTGGAGATATGGGATCGCCACTGGCTGCAGAATCTCATCCCGATATCTCACTGCATTGAGATGGCCTTCAATGATGACAAGCCTTGTTTTGCCAGTGAGGGAGATGCCGCCCCACACCATGACACTGCCCCCACCAAAAGCTGTTACTCCATCGATGCAACAATCAGCATAGCGTTGTCCGCGTGGTCTCTATACTTTGACCCTGCCATCCAACTTTCGCAGAGAAACCTGGACTCATCACTGAACATGACATTCCCCCACATGTTCAGGTTCCATTGTCTGTGTTGTCGACACCAGCGCAAACGGGCCTGACGGTGAAGTGCAGTCATTGCAGGCTTCCTGGTAGCCTTATGAGAATACACTGTTTACCATTGGCAGAGCATTTTGGCAAATTTTTCTTGGGCGCTACCCACATAATCAGCTGTGCTGCTCATCCCACAAATGCATGATCCTTACAAGTTGGACATCATTGCGAAGGTAAATAAACAGGCTTTCCAACGATGTAAAATACAATGACCATTAGCATTGTAACAACAGAGAAATAATCCCCCAAACACAAGTTTCCGAACTTTGTTTTTCCAATACAGTTGTAGGTTATTTACTAACACACAGGGCAAAAGGCCAGGACACAACCTCTTCTACATCCATGGTCTGTGGTCTATTGGACTCCATTTTGGATCCTTGACATGAAAAAGTTTGAGATTGCTCTCAAAATCTGTGTGCTAAATTTTTTGAACTTCCATTTATGTCCATCGCTCACCTTATGCTCCTCTGGGAAGCAACCGGGCAAAAAAGCTTAATAAATAAATAAGTAAATAGCTATAATAGTATGAATATTTATAATATGTCTATTGTTCAACACAGGCTATTTCGGTAGAGACATAAAAATGATGACGATAGAATAGGAATAATTTTGTTATACTTTTGTACGCACTTTGTAGGCGGAGATTTTATCGGCGCCTGGTAGTCGCTTTCAGTCCAAAATGACGGAGGCGTAGCTCTGCTGCTGGGCGCTGACGTTGCAATGGAACGAACAATTGACTTTCACTTTATCCTCTTCACGGAGTACGCCATGTTGCTCCGCTGTGTTTCTAGAGTAGTAGTACAAGATCCTTTCACGTTTTTATGTTCCATGAAGGCCACCGTAGTTCTCCTACACACTTGTGAAAGAGTGTAGAGAGTGCAAAACCGTGGTACCGCCAGCCGCCGTCTGACTTCCGTTGCTCCTAAAGTAGTGTTATTATGGTAAGTATGGCCTCTGAGCAAGGCGAACGGCGTTACCACGGTTTTGCTCTCTGTGGCTCACGCAGTCTTGGGAAGGGAGGAGTGAGCGGAGGGGTACTCAGTTGGTTGCAATCTGCAACCACACCTCTAGATACCGCCAAATCCTACACACGGTACCTTTAATTAGTTGTAGGAATTGCTAAAGAAGATTCCATGACCCACCTTTCATAGAACTATGGCACAGAAATGTCTTTCATTGGGTGAAATGCACTTATTAATTTCCTTTCTCCACACAGCGTGCCTAGGAGACATATAACAAAGCACTAGTTATATTGTGATATGCATCTTTTACATTTATTTTAATTTTATTTATTCCAAATATAACCCAGTGAGAGATCAGAATATATGACTATTTTGATGAGCAGTTCCCTCCACTTATCTATTATAATAAGTATGTATAAAGTAATATTGAACAATCATAGACAGGATGGAGCTGTGAGGGGACAAAATGAATTCCTGTGGACTGTAGATGGAGTAATGCATGGAGGCATAACTGGATTCATTCAGGGACCTCTAGTACTGTCTCTGGCATGTATAAGACTGGAGCATGCCCTCTAGTGGTGTAAATAACATATAACACTGCTTGTAGCAGAAGTGGGCTGAATGATTTTGCAGCAGTCCAACTACACAGTTCAGTCAGCTTCCACATAACCCAGCACCTACAACAAAAGTCTCACATTTCTAAAGCAGGGTGGGAGCCTCATTAGGAACAGAATAACATCTGTATACTATTATCTAGGTCTGTCAATCAATTGAAATATTTAATTGTGATTAATCAAATAATTGTCCATGATTAATCACACATTTTTTTACATGTTCAAAATGTACCTTGAATGGACTTTTGTTGCGCTACTCAGAATTCCTTAACACTTTTGGTATTCCTGTTACCCCAAAGGCATTCGCCACAGTTATGGATGATATTCCTTCTGGAAGTCTAACTCTCCTAAAAGGAGCAGAAAGACTAGTTTGTTTGAATTTGTCTGAAAAACTTTAAGAAAAAATAATCATAACATATGTTCATTATTTCAAAAAAGAGATTACTAGTGCCCCCTCTGCTGTATCCTATTGGTCTAGGTTTGTTGATGATTTAAACTGGGGAAATATTTGGAATCTTCCATACAAATATCTTCTTACTCTTTTTCATTCTGTATTGCTTTCAAATATTTATTCACATGCAGATAAACTTCTCATTTATTGTTATATAGAAGTGGTGTACATCATCTGAAAGCTGGGAACCTGACGATTAATTTGAGATGCAGCTCAGCACTGTGTGTCACGTTGTTTTAGTCAAAAATGAGAAATAAATATGAATTAATCATTTAAAAGAAGAAGAACATTATTATGGACGTATATGATGACCATCCCCATGCTTTATTATGTTTCATACATTGTTGCAGCAATTTTTGGGTTTACAGCATTTGTTACACAGATTTGGTGCTAAATTTAACCATTTTTTACCACTCTAGAATTGATAAAAATGATCAATGATCCCTCCAAAATACCACATTAAGACACCAAGACCTTGAGGAACACCAGAAAAAAAGCCATGCTGGGTATCAAAAACGGCGATGGATGGCGAGCACTTCTGTTGTGTAAACTGTTCAGAAACCCCCTTATTTTCAATCTAGCTAGTAAGCTATCCATCCTCTGAATGCTCTAGGTCTGTAGTTTGTGGCTGTAAAGTTTCATGAGGCTGTGGTTATCTTAGAGGTCACCACAGGTCATTTTTTACAGTGAGGTCAACTTAAAACAAAAAATGGTCTCAATACAATGAAATGTCTCCTATGGGGACTAACATTGTCACACAAGAGTCTCAGCTTTACAGTGAGACCCAATCTATGTAATTCAAGACTGTTTAGGAACCCCAGTATGCAGAAATATTCAAATACACCATGCATGCAAAAAGAACTACATGTGATTATCATAAAGTGGGTATGTCTGTAAAGGGGAGAGTCGTGGGTACCCATAGAACGAGTAACATGTTCCTGCAGTAGAGGAGGCTGCAGTTTCAGGGCCGCATGTGTAGGACCCTAGCTTTTTGCTAAGCTTACTGTCTTCAGTGTAAATGCTTATTTAATACTCATTGTTTTTAATTTAGTTTAAATAATCGTAATAATTAAACTGTGTTATCAGCCAGTCACGTGGGCTATTTCTAACTAGGGTCCTAGGACTGTGGTCCTGAAACGGCAGCCTTCTTTACTGCAGGAACATAATTGCATAGAACCCATTTTCATTCACATACAGTATCTAGAGGTCAGAGGTCAAAGTTTTTCCTCGACAAGTTCATTTATTTCAAAATTTATTTCGAACATGTAGAATACAAAAAAAAAAAAAATAGAAAAATAAAGAAAAAGAATGATCATACCAACAAGTGGACAGTCAGAAACAAGTAGTATTTACATACAATGAAGCGTAAGAAAAATAAATTGTCAACACTTGATGCCTTGATTTACATATTCAAAAGGGTAGCATGACATGGTTGGTACCTATGGATTCTTTAGGTTTTCCAGTTTCATATGATACCAGTATCTTCACTAGACTTCACAAGACCGAGCCTGCTACAACCTCTTCAGAATGTCGGCCGGGATAATAATCCATAATTCTTTTTTAGGGGTGTTGAGATTAAAGTTAGGTGTGCCTGAGCAGCCCTAAGACTCTAAAATCGCCCCTGAATCTCAGAAAAAGGAGTTCTGGTGCTTTCTCTCTTAAAGGGACTATTTGTAACTTTCAGAAATGCTTCTTAACAGCGACACCTGTGGCCGTGAAATCAACGAAAGTCAGCGTCGGGCTCGCGCTTGCTCGCTCTAAATATACCTGAACGAGCATCACTCAACACAGTGAGGCGACACACTTCAGCTAAAACCACAATATCACTCTATATTTCAGCTGCTTGGCAGTAATGTTAGCTGACCAGACGAAGGTCTCTCCATGAACATGATTTAGATCTGATCCTAGTGTTGGCTTTTCCTGCCTAAATGCAGGCTGAGGCAGCGGAGCTCTGCCCGCAGCCGGAGAGAGCAGAGGAGACACCGGCACCCGGTCGGTAACGAGAAGACAACGTAAATCTCTGTAGAGCTCCGTCACTTCACAAGACACGGAAAACCTCTGTTGGTCTGGAGGAGCTGCAGCAGTTATTTCTGCACAAACGTCCCCTGTACATATTCTCAGAGCTAAACTAACTCTTCTGCAGTGTGGAATGAACGCGCGTTCACGTCTAGAGGTGGAGCGAGCTGAGCTGTCTGAGTGAAGGCGAGCAGGCAGAGGAGGAGGGTACAGCGGCTACACGCGAACACGCATATGCGAGCGCGCATGTGTGCCGACCCGCTACATTTATACGCTTACAAAGTTACAAATAGTCCCTTTAAAAGGTACTTTAAAGGCATTTGTGACACTTTGATTTCAAAATAGTGTCATAAGTTTGTTTGGAAATAGCGGGCCGTTGGTAACCCGTCTTTCCCAGGTGAGTGGCTGAAAAGATGACCAACAGTCTTGGAGTACAAAATATAAATTATCTTTATTTCATGAGCTACAATCGACTATTCAAAACCTGTATAGGGGATCACTCTGCTATGGCTGCGTAGTACCGGGCGGCCGCTGTCGTGCCAAAAAGTGATCGTCTGCCAAAAATTGATTTGTAACAGAATAATCACAATAGTGGCCAAACAAGTGTTTGCAGTTTAGTTGTCAGGCATATCATTTGTGTGATTTAGGCATTGATAGGCTACTATTGTTTCGGATAATGTGTTTGGAATGTCTAATATCGTTGTTTATATTTGGAATTAGACTGTAATTATAATGATTTACGGATGGGTTATAGAAATGATCTCCTTTGCATTATGACTATGCATTATTTTACCTGCTCTGTGCCATAGATTATAAACCAGCCCAGTACTGATTTTGATTCAGATAATAGTAGCTGTAAACTATAACTATAACTGACCGACACAGTTTTAAGAAGCTGCACACGCTCCTGTGAGTGGCCATCACTTTTTGGCACGACACCTGTCAACCCTAAAAAGCTGCAAACGGCACCCACCTTCCAGTAGGATGAGCACAAAAGCCAAAATCTTGGGCTGGCTGGTGCCACACGACGTCCACTCAGTTACTGCTCCCCAGTTCAGAGTCCCAGGCAGCACCCATAACTACCCACCGGTGTGCTCAGTCACCACGCCGTCCACCCTGATTGAGCACTCCCCCCAGATACAACCAAACAACCTCACACAAACAAATCCCACATCTCACTACAATATCATCAAGAACCATACCAGCATTTCAAGCTTCATCATCAAACAAGTTATTTGTTGTAATGAGAACTGTTAGCTATACAGGGCTACCTGGAAGTTAGCATCGCACTGGTTCCCTCGACAAAGAGGATTTTGGATTATTGCAGAAAATAAGATTTTTGGCAAATGCTTATGATTGGAAACTTACATGTTTTTTTCCCCATAAAATGATCTCCACAAATGGACGCCATTTTTAGGATTTTTGTAGCGTAAATGCAAACACCAGAAGTAAAAAGCTAACGTTAGGCTATAAATTAATTACAACACGGTTGGATGGAACCGATATGGATGAGATGCATATGCATTGCGACAACAGATACGTGAATGTAAAACTACAATGGTCTTCTTAGCTGAGCTATAACTAAATAAGGCTTGGTGGCCAGGTAGTGTCACTCTGGTACACTCTGCTGTGTGTTTACATCCATTTCAGGGTACCATGAGTAACTGTTATCATTTCTGAAAAGAGGCAAATTTAGTTGTCACAGCAAAGATCTCAAAACCTTCTAGATGGATGGATGACACGGTAGGTTAGCAGTTAGCAGGGTTATGAGCTGTCTTAAGGTCTGAGAACACTTATAAAGATCTGTTTAGCATCATCCAGACAATGATCCTATATCGCTGCAGCCAAAAGGGGGCCGTCAAACCAGTCTGCTGGTAGCGCTTGTCTAGATTATATTGAATTTCTTGTTTAATTTAGTTTTTTTTTTTTTTTTTTTACAAAATGCATTTAAAATGGTCAATTACTGTTGAATAATAACAGAAAATATTTAAATAATGTAGTAATATTTGTTTAAATTGACAACAGATGGCCTCTGTTAAAGCACTCAGGTTTTCTCTAATATTCTTCTACATAAACTGGAAGAGGAAAGCATGTTAACACAATCAAGGCAAATGTACTCAGTCAACTTGTGTAGTCTTTGAAATTACATATTTTTAATTTTTACTTCAACGCTTTTCATGTTAACTCAAACATACAGACTTTTGTTAAAACCAGCCCATTTTCTATGTTTAAAATCAATGTGACAGGTTTTCAAAATGTTTACATTTGTAGTAATCTTTGACATTTCACCGTGTGTCTAGTATATATATACATGTATATATATATATATATATATATATATATATATACATGTATATATATATATATATGTATATATATATATATATACATGTATATATATATTCAAACACATAGTTAAATGATGTCATATTTATCTCTTGCAGTGATTGGACAAAGGATCAGGAAGCAGACAGATATGTATGGTGTGTGAGGTTTAAATGCAGGTTCATGATCACTGTGATGGTCTTTGGTAAACCCATGCTCAGCATACTGTCCAGACACAACTCATCCAACACCAGTGTTTCTTTCTGAGTGGATATTTCTTTGTTTTTTGGTACAGATCATTAAAACAAATATAGTATATTTTTGGAGGAAGAAATTGTCCGTGTGTTTGTTACGGTTGAATCCCCTCCTGGGACTGTTTCTCTCTCTGTCTTCGCTTCTTCACGTAGGCCTGAGCCTCTCGCTCTCCTCTCCTGGACTCCAGTAACCTCAGAATGCTGTCCTCTGAAAGATGAGAGACAAGTTCAGGATTTGCGGTTTGCTCATTTTTAAATGTTGATTAGTGCAGTTTTAAAGGGATAGTTTGGGTGTTTTGAAGTAGTGCTCTATGAGGTACTTATCCATAGTCAGTGTATTAGTTTAGAGAAGCAGACAGGAGTTACCGTACAGATGCAAAGCAATGTTCTGCTGTGGATGGGGCTGGCAGCAAAACATATTTTAGACACCGAAAAGAAAGGCCTACCTGAAGTGTACGCTATATTTAGAATATTTTCAGTCTATGCATCTGATGGGGAACTGAAGCCGTTTTCTATGTTTTCGCCAAAGCAACCAGACTCCATAAAAAAACTGTAATTTTACCTCACAGAACACGGGGGTTGCTGGTCTTCAGCTGCCTCGATCGGTTATTTTGTTTAAGTTATTGTGTGACTTTGGTTAGTTCGGATTCACCAAAGTCACACAATAGCACAATCAAACTAACTGATCGAGGCAGCTGAAGACCAGCAACCCCTGCGTGTTGCGAGGTAAAATTACAGTTTTCTTCAGTGGAGTCTGGTGGCTTTGACGAGAGCAAAGATAACGGCTTCAGTTCCCCATTGGAAAGGGCAATCTGATGGCAAGGTAAAGCAGTGAAAATGTGCAAAATATAGGGTACACTTAAACTGATATAGATTATTTTAGGTGGCTAAAATACGCTTTGCTGCCGACCCCGTCCACAGCAGCACATTACTTTGCTTCCTTGCATTAACTCCTGTCTGCTTGTCCAAAAGGGGGGCGTGCCGACCGTCGTCTACTATAGGTAATACACTGACTACGGATAAATACAACCCTACCTTAAAACACCCGAACTATCCCTTTAAGGTGGGTCCTCTTTTATGATTTAATGTTATGTCCCTGTCTTAAAAATAAGTTTTTTATATTTTTAATCTATGTTTAATCAGATTAAATGAATACAGATATACAGTACATATTGCACAGAGAGTGGGTAGAAAGTGGGGTTTAATAGGGGCCCAGCAGGTAATTTTTTTCGCCATGAGTCCCCTTGGGTTAATAGGTTAATACAAATGAAATCCTGCTTCATTGGCCTAAACCCACTGACAGATCCTACCATTAGGTTTAGGATGCATCAGAGGCAGTCGGATCTGAGCGGGGATGTCGTCAGGCTGTGAGCTGAGTCCATCTCCTTCCCTTCGTCCAGGAACTCCCGGTATGGCCTTAAGGCCCAGGAAGGCCTCGCCTTCAAAGTCATCTGTCCTCAAGGTGTCGTGGTCCAGAACCGTCACCACCAGGCAAGCCCCCGGAGCCTGGCACTGATCCAGGGATACCAGACTGTGACAGAGATCAGAGGATGAAGATAAAGCAGTTCAAAAACATCTGGAAAGCGGATGGCTGTGCAGGTTCACTTGCGAGAGGGAAAACTGGGATGTGAAAAACGATACTGACGAATACAAAACTTACAATTCAAAGGCCTCATCAAAAAGAGGATTGAGATCACAGCTTATGATCCGTGTGCTGCGAGGTTCTACCTCGGCGAAAATGTGGTTGGGCTCCAGACATAGCTGCACAAACGGATCACTGAGACCTGGCAAAGGCATCGGAGCGTTAGGCCATCGGGAAAGGTTCAATATGCATCTATATAGCTGCTAGTGCTCTGCATGGTCTTACCGTTAGAGTCCATTGGTAAGAGGTTGACTGCATTCAACACCTCAACTCTGAGTCTTTGGTCTGATCTCCTGTAGGACGTGAGGAGGGTGACTGCTCCGTATTTCTCTCGACTGTACACTTTCTGTCGCGTATACAAGGAGAAACAGAAAGTTTGAACAACTAGCATGAGTTTTACCGTAGTCCGAGATGCGTTTCTTGCCGGCGCCTGTCTCACCTGCTCTGATATTTTCCTCACAAGGAACTTCTCCACGAGCTGCCAGCTGCTCAGAGAGTTGTCAGTCAGGAGATCCTTGAGAGCCTGGAAACACAGGAGAGAAAGATGAAGCACATTACACACTTTTTTTCTTTCATTTTGGTCTGAGGAAATGACAAATGACACATTCCTCACCTTGTACTCATCAGAGTGGAGTGTATTCATAGGGAGCCCGTTTCCCTCAGCGAGGAAGCACTGCTGCAGGCACTGAAATACACACGACACTAAATCAAATGTACCATGAAGCTATGGCCCCCTGTAAACCCCAAAATGTTGTTATTGTACTGATTCAACAAATAAGATATCAAATGTTAATTAGTGAGTTTTAGAGGTTCTGGTAAATGGATTTATTTGACCTTTGGACTGAGCCAGGCCAGCTGTTTCCCTCTGCTTACAGTCTTTATGCTAAGCTAAGCTAAAAGTCTCCTGGCTACAGTTTACTGGGCATATTTTCTAAAATGTCGACCTGGTACTTTAAAGGTGCTAAATGCGAGATTGGGATTATTTCTATTGCCTCTGCACGGCTCTCAACATGGCGACGGCTGAGCTGGCGGCTCGCAGCTAACCAGCTGTGGAAGAAGTACTCAGATCTTTTACTTCAGTAAAAGTAGCAATACTGCAGTGTAAAAATACTCTGTTCAAAATAAACTTGAAGTACCAAAAGTAAAAGTACTCATTGTGCAGAATGGCCCATTTCAGAATATTGTTTATTATATGATCAGATTATAATTATTGATGCATTATTGTGCACATCATGCAAATGTTGCAGCTGGTAAAGTTGGAGCTTATTTGAATTACTTTATATTTAGTTTAACCCGTAATAATACGTCGCAATCTAAATCTGCAAAGCAACTAAAGCGATCAAATACATGTGGTGCTTTAAAAAGTACAATATCTGCCTCCAAAATGTAGTGGAGCTGAAGTATAAAGTAGCATAAAATGGAAATACTAAAGGAAAGTACAAGTACCTCAAAGTTGTACTTAAGTAGACCTACTTGAGTATATGCACTTAGTTACATTCCACCACTGCAGCTTATGATGGGTCATGTCTAGAAGGTAACCTGCAAATTGCAAAATCTGGCAAAAACTTGCAAAAACTCTCACAAGACACGCTGCCCGATGACCTATCCCAACCTTATCCATTGAAGCCGTTATCTATGCTTGTGCCAAAACCAGTAATTTTACTTCGCAGAACATGGTAGTTGCTGGTCTACTGCTGCCTCCATCGCTTAGTTTGTTTGTGTTATTGTGCGACTTTGGTTAGTTCAGATTCACCAAAGTCACACAATAGCACAAACAAAGGGTATGAGAGCAGTGCAGAGCGGCGGGCGTGAGCAAGCGAGTGACTTCATTCTCTGCTCAGGTAGACATTGCCTCGCTATATCTTTACACAGACAATAGTTGTTTGCTGCTATATTAATGCTCTGGATGTTGTACACAGCACCTTTAAATTGCTGCTAATTTACTACAAAAGCTTTCTTCTGAAGTCGAGACAAGCACATGGCTGAGGACCGACCTGCAGTGTATACAGCAGTCTCTGGCAGAACACCATGAACCCTCCTTGTTGTGGATGCTGAGTAGCCACCTGGTAGAGGATCTTCACTGAGTTATTCCACAGAGGAGTCAGGAGACTGGACATGAGAGGAAAAGATTCACAATTTCACGAGGTGATACAGAGTGGTAAAACTGGATTAACTCCACACGGAACCATCAGAGCTCACAATGACAGAACTGTGACATGTAGTCGATGTACCTGTTGAAGTTCTCTTGAACCAGATTTTCATTCATGTACTGCAGCTCTTGCTCCAGGTAGCGCATCAGAGGGTCTGCAGCCTAAAAGAGAAGAGGTTGGATATATCAGGCATGCATAAGAGGCATCTCTATCTGTGTTACACTGGCGGCGGTCATCACCTACATCCTCTGTGGACTTGGAGGGAATCCTCCGCCTGGTTGACATGTTGCGGACATGAGTCTCGATGTCTGTGTTTAACTGAGGAGGCAGACGGAGAGGTCATGTTGAAGGTTTCTCTGTATCATCATTTCGTTTCAGTTTCAAGGATTTACTGATGATCAAATGTCACATGTTGAATGTCTCACCTTTTTCCCCAGAGTGTCTAAAGCGGAGCGAATCTCCCGGCCGAGGACGCCCTGGGCTTGCTGCAGCTGCGAGGGCAGAGTGTTGTGGAACTGGCTTTCCCCTATCACAGTTTGGGTCCGATCTCGAAGCCCTGGCCAGTTCAGCTGTGTGGGAAGACGGGTCAGCACTGACCGCAAGTGCTCCAAGTCATTCACCACCACGCACAGCTACACAGAGAGGAGAAAGGTCTGAGATGTGTATTATGTAGCGTTTAGGGCTGTCAAAACACGTAAATGCAAATTCGTTTTTACGCCACTAATTTCTTTAACGCATTACTTGCGATTTTTAGGTTGTAGCAGGCTAGAGTGAAGATACTGGTATCATATTAAACTACAAAACCTAAGGAATCCATCGGTACCAACCACGTCATACTAACTTGACGGGAAGGAGGTTAAATAACGCTCCACACATGCGCTAAATTTTGTCGAGGAAAAACTGTCATGGCCATTTTCAAAGGGGTCCCTTGACCTCTGACCTCCAGATATGTGAATGAAAATGGGTTCTACGGGTACCCACGAGTCTCCTCTTTACAGACATGCCTACTTTATGATAATCACATGCAGTTTGGGGCAAGTCATAGTCAAGTCAGCACACTGACACCCTGACAGCTGTTGTTGCCTGTTGGGCTGCAGTTTGCCATGTTATGATTTGAGCATATTTTAATGCTAAATGCAGTACCTGTGAGGGTTTCTGGACAATATCTGTCTTTGTTTTTATGTTGTTAATTGATTTCCAATAATAAATATATACATACATTTGCATAAAGCAGCATATTTGCCCACTCCCATGTTGATAAGATTATTAAATACTTGAAGAATCCCCCTTTTAGGTACATTCTGAACAGATAAGAAATGTGCAACAATCAATTATGATTACATATTTTATCGATTGACAGCCCTAGCGGCATTAGAAATGTATCTTTTCTCCTCGCCAGCCCCTTACCATGTTGATGGCCCTGCCGTGGTCGGACTTCTCAGACAGCACCCTGACCCTCTCCTTCAGGATGTGACAGTAGTTCACTACAATCTTACACACATCCTGAAAACACACAGAAAGTAAAGATAGACCACAGCCAACTAACAGCATCCCCACACTCACATAATCTGACCAGTTACAGCATCTGATCAATGGCACACTGTACCTCAGTGAGTTTGACCATGAGCATGAAGGCCTCCTCGGGGTCGGGCCAGGACAGCTGCTCCCACAGCTGGCAGATAGGTTGGACACACGCCACCAGGTCCACTGCCGAGGAGCTGTGTTTTATGGGCACGGCACCGGTCTGCAGGGGCTGGAGCTGAGAGAGGACGGTTTAAAACATGTCATGATAATACTGCCTGTGAGTGAGATTAACTTTATCATAATAGTAAAGCATGAGTGTTACCTGGTCTACCTGCACGGCCCTCTCCACCCTGTCCTGAGTTGTGCTGAACGCCTGGTTCAGCCAGTAGGGCAGAGCCTCTCTGAAGCCTTCTTGAAAGTTCGTCAACTCCAGTAATCCCCTGAAACGACAGAAAGAATGTTGATGTTTGCTCAGTAGGCAGGGTGGGAGGGTTTTTCCACTGACTGTACTGTATATCTTTATATACAGTCTATGATATAGATGGACGACGCAGCTCCACCGCCTTCCACTGTACAAAAATGAAGCCAAAATCCCCATAAAGCCATTTTGTGGCGTAATATCACTAATAAAAATTTATATTTTGCAAAGTTGGAAGAAAATATCATCTTCTAGTAGTGGCCATTTATTAAACTGAGACACATTTTTAAGGGTGAAAGCCTTTCCTGAGACTGCTATACAGTACTGACTTAACACAACTGTACAATAATTTGTGCAATAATTCAACTGTGCAATACTCTGTCAATAATACTGCATTTATACTGTACATTTCAAGAAATACTCTTATTTAATTCTTATTTATATCATTCTGGCATCTATATTTAACTCACTCAAAGGGACTGTTTGTAACTTTTTAAGCGTATAAATGTACCGGGTCGGGACACATGCACTCGCATATGCGCGCTTGCCTGTGGCCGCTGTACTCTCCTCCTCTGCCTGCTCGCCTTCACTCAGACAGCGCCCGCACGTTCTCGCTCCACCTCTAGACGTGGACGCGCAGTCACTCCACACTGCAGAAGAGTTAGTTTAGCTCTGAGAATATCTAGTGGACGTTTGTGCAGAAATAACTGCTGCAGCTCCTCCAGACCAACAGAGGTTTCCCGTGTCTTGTGAAGTGACGGGGCTACGCAACGAGTTACGTTACCGACCGGGTGCCGGTGTCTCCCTCCGGCTGCGGGTGGAGATGACAACTCGCTGCAGAGCCCCGCTGCCTCAGCCTGCGCTGAGGCAGGAAAAGCCAACACTAGGATCAGCAGTGATTCATGGAGAGACCTTCGTCTGGTCAGCTAACATTACTGCCAAGCAGCTGAAATACAGAGTGATATTGTGGTTTTAGCTGACGTGTGTCGCCTCACTGTTTTGAGCGATGCTCGTTCATGTCTATGTAGAGCGAGCAAGCGCGAGCTTGACGCTGACTTTCGTTGATTTCGCGGCCACAGGTGTCGCTGTTAACAAGCATTTCCGAAAGTGACAAATAGTCCCTTTAACAGAATCCACTTCTCAGCATTTTGTATTGTATTTACTTATAAGCCTTTTATAGTGTATTTACTTATTTGCACTGTGGTTATATGTTATATATTGCACGTCTTAATGCAAATGTTTGTACATAGTTCATATTTCTTATATTCTTATTTTGAACTTTAATACTTACTTATATTTCTTTACATACTTTGTGTTTATACTGTAGCATTAGGTACATCATTTACATGTTGCTTACTCCTTTATTTGAAGGCAGGTCCACACACTGTCTCCTGTAGGTCGGTTGTGGATGTGCCAGTAAGGGAGCTACAGTGTGCCGACCTTCATTTATGTTTTCAGTGTGTTAGCTTCTGCCACTCCAAGTTTCAGGAATGCAAACCAAACCAACCTGAACATTGACAGTTCAACAGTAATTCAATAATAGAATAATATAGATCTAGTGTTATTCACACCCACTTTAATATCAGTTGAAATGAACACATTTGGAACATGACAGGTGGTGTCGATGCAAGCGGGCTGACCTCATCAGATAGTGAGAAGAACTGCTGTAGATTACGGTGTGAGTATGATGACTGACCTTTTCTGTAAGAAAGCCTTGTCTTTGTGGATGGCCTGCAGGCTCAGGTAAACAGGGAACAGGCTGTTGGCTAGAGCCTGCTCCATCTGACCCTCAATCAGGGACAAGATTTCCCTCACTTCCTTTGCAAGCTGTGGAGGAGAGAAGAGGAGATGAGATGAAATGAGAAGTTTGTCAGGAAAAGTGGAGGTTGAGGGGACTGAAACGGTTCTGTTTGCCTCTTACCAGGGAGTCGAACCTATTATAGACGACAGTGAACACATCCACTTGCACGGCACTATAATGATGAGAGAAGGCACATTAATGATTGCAAGGGTTACAATATTCCCAATGCTATTTGGTTTGCTACAGTTGAAACACAGTTGTTTCTAAGTTTTTTGGAGGTAGCTTTGATTTTTCATTTTTTTTGAATACCATTGAATTATACAGGACTTAAGGGGGAATAATTAACAAAACCAGGACGCTGGAACTGACAAACCTGAATGGAATGCAGCCATGATCAATGTTGATACCAAGTCAAAATGTCTATGAATGAAGAAAAGTCAAAGCTAGTACTTCCAGTTGTCTCAGTTGTCCCACCTCACCTGACAAATACCCGATTCCAGGCATCCTTGTTGTGTTTGATGTCTTCCTGAACCTCCCCGATCAACCTGGAGAGGGCGCTCACGATCTCTGACAGCTCCTGTGTATCAGCATGATGCAAAAACAACATGACTTTAGTGCTGTCAGATCAAATGGAGAAACCACATCACCCTCAACTCCACAATGTGAAGGCTTCACCTTAGTCATTGGCTGATGTAAACCCTTTTTGACGGTGAACCACTCCTGTGTACCTGTCTGATAGAACAGTGACATTGGGAGTTATTAAAGACTTATGATATACATACTGTTGGTAATAATCTCACTAGTATGATTACTGACCTGTATGGCATCGTAGACCTCATCATACAACTCAAACTGAGCTGGGTTCAGTTTCTGAAACGCCCGAGTCTTACAGATCTGGACCAAGATTCTGAAACAAAAAAAATGTATTGCTTAATGTCCGTATTTAATGACTATGTCAGCCAATATATAAACACAGCTGTGTGTACCTGAGCAGTGTGTGTAGTTTTGGAGTAGCGCTGGGAGTTGGGGGGAAGATGTCTCTGTATTTGGCCACTAGACACAGTCCGTACTGCAGGAAACCATGAAGAGAGTCTCCAAGTTCCTGTTTCTGTTAACAGAATGCAACACATTTCTCAACGTTCATTGTGTGCTTAGATAATAACTCTTGGTTTCTTTTGAACATGTTAGTAGAGGAACCAAGAAAGTCTGGCATGAAAGAAAATGTATCTCTTTAAATAAGTGTAAGATTGATAAGGTTGGAATAGGCAGTGAGTGACAAGTATCCAGATCCTTTACTTTTGTAATCAATCAATATCACAGTGTACTCTATGAAAGTAAAAGTAAAAGTCTTGCATTCAAAAATTTACTTTTTAGGAGTATAGAAGCAGTATAACATACTCAGGAATTCAAAATAAAAATACTTTTTATGGCCTCCACATACTTATTGAATTATTATTAGTGAAACAGTACCATGTAAGCATCATTTTAATGTTATTGATGGTCAAGGCAGAGCTAATTTGAACTAATCTGGGTAGTATAATATTTAACATTGGATCGTATTTTATGAACCGATCACATGTTTTGAATGTAAAATCTTCACCTGGAAAATAACTAGTAACAGACCTTGTCAAATAAATGTAGTTAAAGGGTGGATCATCTACATTTCTTTCCATTTTTTCAAATGGAGACGCCCACTCAGCCGCAAAAAGCAGAGACATAGGTTACCAAAACAAGCTAATCAATAAGATTATGACTAATGTGAACGCTAGGTAAAATTATTTATTTTTGTGATGGAGTCTGGTGGCTTTGAAGAGAGCGATAAAACTGCTTCAGTTGCTGTCGGAAAGGGCTGTCTGATGGCAAGGGAAAGTGGCTGTGGAGGGGACCAGCAGAAAAACAAATTGTAGCCACCAAAAGAAAATCAGTTTAAGTGTATGCTATATTTAGAACATTTTCACCGCTTTACCTCGCCGTCAGACAGCTCTTTTACGATAGGGAACTGAAGCTGTTTTAGCTTTCTTCAAAGCCACCAGACTCCATTCACAAAAACAGTAATTTCACCTCGCAGTACGCGGGAGTTGTTGGTCTACCGCTGCATCGATCGGTTAGATGGTTTGTGTTATTGTGTGACTTTCGGATCTGTACACAGTTGTACATCGCTTAGCTTCCGTGCCGGTACTCCTGTCTGCTTCTCCAAACTGGGAAATGCCGACTGCCATCTAAGTTACCGTATGTAACGTTAATACACTGACTATAAGGATGTATATACTGTACATGTAGCAGCGTCATCATGGAGAAACCTGCATCAGGTCACGTGGGAAAAGGTTTTTAGAAAGGCTTGGGACAATAGCAGTTTGATGCAAAAACATACGTACTTTGACCAACAATTGAATGTTTGGAATTGACTACATAAGGAACACCACTGGGAAGCTAGAGAATGATAGAAAACCCTGAAAAAATAAAATAAAATAATAGACCCGCCCTTTAAAAAGTATAATATTTGCCTCTGAACTGTAGCGGAGCAGAAGTATAAAGTAGCGTAAAATGGAAGTAAAGTACTTAAAGTACATGATCAAACTACTTGAGTGAATGTACTTTGTTACTTTCCACCAGTGACAGTGAAGTGAGCACTTGTACCTGTTGGTATGGCAGCTCCTGCTGGTGCCAGTGGTACTCTATACTGGTTAGCTGCTGGAGAAGCAGAGACGAGTCCACCTCTAGACTCTGGTACAGCTTGCTGTAAGCCACCCACTTCCTGTTGATGTACACACATCCACAAACTTACAGAGAAGTAAAACAGAAAGACGACACGGCATGCACACATTGCGGTGGTAACAAAGAGCCGGACGGTATGTTTGAAACCGCTATCATGCTATCAAAACAAATATTTCTGGACATACACCGGCAATTTTTAATTTCCTTTATAATAAATGTAATAACTTTTGATGCACACTGCAGTATTAGACCGTGTTCCACTGTTCTCAGCCAAAACTCTTCAAATGTATAAAAACAAAACCTTGAATTATTCAATTTGTTATTTTTTAATTGAAGCTACTACTAAGGAACTTTCATTTTGTGTCGATTTTGGCGGTCCCTGTGGACAAACACGGTAGTGTTTCCGAGCACCAGACTCCCTTTAGAAAACCTCTCATTTTACTGCAGCAGGGTCTGACAGTCTGCCCAGAGCAGTCCTGGTTCTGGTTCTCCCGTGCCTCCCTTCCCTCCAGCGAGCCCAGAAATACGGCCTGGGTCTCCAGCAGCGTGGAGAAGCTCTGCTCCTGGCTGGAGGAGCTCTTCACCTCCCGCCGGAGCTCCGACTGCATGTCGAAGGCGGCAGCGAATCCGGATCCGTGTCTGTCTGCGGCGGGCTGGTCGCTGTCAGAAACCGCTGGAGTCTGAGCTAAAGGAGTTTCTGGTCAACCTGCATGATTTAATCTGATTTCACGTGGGATCCGACCCGACGTCACCGATGACAAACATTAGGAATATTTATATAGAAAAAGCCGATCTTCTCGCTGATGGTCTTGTTTACTTATTTAGGTCATATCGAGGCGTCAGTATTAAATTGAGACTGTTTCATAACCAGTTAAAAGTTCCTTGTAGTAACTTAAAAAATTGTGTTGGATCATTAAGTTGGGCAGCAGAACTTTGTAAAAAATGTTCATATCACCTCATAAAATACTACTGAGAGTAGATCAATTATGATATCAAATAGTGAAATGTACTATAAAGCTTATTTATAGTGCATTTCTCCTCTGCTTATGGTTTTTGAATGTGTAGAACTGGTCTTAGGTTCCTAAATACTAGTATACTCTCATATAATCTGTTATAAGTCTGCAAGATGTTAACAAGGTTCTTACGCCAGGTCCTGAAGAAAAGGTGAGAGGTCATTCTGCGTAGCGTAGAGCTCCAGCAGAGTCTGAGCCTCGCCACACAGAGCCCCTTTCCACGGAGCAGAACTCTGAGAGAGACAGAAAAAAAGACAGGGGCAGTTAAGAAGAAAGATAGAAAAGTACGATACTTTCTATATTTATTGTACTTGTCCTTTACCTGTTGCTTGGAGATGTAAGCCTGAACAAACTGCTGCAGAATCCCACAGTAGTTGATGTAAGCACTACGGCCGGCACTCAGCGTCCCGTCTCTCTGTCAGTCACAAAACACAAATCCAGTTTTAAAATTGTGCCAAACTGAAGCATATACATACCATTAAATACATTATTGTCGTATTTTATGTCCACTTGTTCCTCATACTTGAACACTGGTGTCATTAACTTCACTAGACCAGCACTTGGCATTTCATTGGTGCACATTTCTCCATTTCTTCTGACATTTCCATGCATAAATGTTATTTATACTGTGACCAACAAAGTGTCACGGGATGAACTTTTTACCGCTTTATGGATGAACTTGAGATTCAGGTGGCACTGGCCGCGATCAGGATACGTCTCCGTTCTGGGCTCCAGACTGTACCAGTTGTCTTCAGTACAGTGGAGATCCTAAAGTGAGATGATGACACAAATGAGTATTAGACTTGTGATTAGACAGTGAAGAGTAAAATAGCAGATATACACATACGAACATTTACTACCTGTAGTTTCAGGACCACCTTTCCCAAAAAGTCATCTGTGCCTTTTTCCTTTTTGGCCTCCTTGATCATCCTAAACAGGCACAAGCTGGTAAGTTCACCTGCTTTGCTTGGTCATCTGTTTGTGTGTGAGTTACAGAGTAGTGATAGTGTGATACCTTCTTAAACTATTAATGTTGGTTTTGATGTCCTCTAGTTTCTGAGAGAGTGAAACCTCTTCGTCCTTATCCCTGAAACAGAAAGAGCACTGTTAAGGTCTTGGGTGGATTGTGAGACAATGGGCCCCTGGGCACAGACATGCAAAAGGCCCCACCACCTCTCCTACATAGGACCAAGACAGGTTTTAGAGTTTGTAGTTGTTATGAGTCTTTTTGTAGTTGTTTTGTGTCGCTTTGTGGTCATTTTGAGTCTCTTTGTAGTTGTTTTGAGTCTCTTTGTAGTTGTTTAGAGTCTCTTTGTAGTTGTTTTTTGTCGTTTTCTTAGTTCTTTTGAGTGTCTTTTGTAGTTGTTTTGAGTCTCTTTTAGTCACTTTGAGTCTATTTGTAGTCATATTGAGTCTCTTTTGTAGTTGTTATGAGTCTCTCTGTAATTGTTTTGTGTCACTTTGTAGTTGTTTTGTGACTCTTTGTAGTTGTTTTGTCTCTTTGTAGTTGTTTTGAGTCTCTTTGTAGTTGTTTAGAGTCTCTTTTTGTAGTTGTTTTTTGTCGTTTTCTTAGTTCTTTTGAGTGTCTTTGTAGTTGTTTTGAGTCTCTTTTAGTCACTTTGAGTCTATTTGTAGTCATATTGAGTCTCTTTGTAGTTGTTATGAGTCTCTCTGTAATTGTTTTGTGTCACTTTGTAGTTGTTTTGTGACTCTTTGTAGTTGTTTTGAGTCTCTTTTGTAGTCATTTTGAGTCTCTTTGTAGTCCTTTTGAGTCTATTTGTAGTCATTTTGAGTCTCTTTGTAGTCACTTTGAGTCTATCTGTAGTCATTTTGAGTCTCTTTGTAGTTGTTATGAGTCTCTCTGTAGTCATTTTGAGTCTCTTTGTAGTTGTTATGAGTCTCTTTGTAATTGTTTTGTCGCTTTGTAGTTGTTTTGAGTGTCTTTGTAGTTGTTTTGAGTGACTTTGTAGTTGTTTTGAGTCTATTTGTAGTTGTTTTGTGTCGCTTTGTAGTCATTTTGAGTCTCTTTGTAGTTGTTATGAGTCTCTCTGTAATTGTTTTGTGTCGCTTTGTAGTTGTTTTGTGTCTCTTTGTAGTTGTTTTGAGTCTCTTTGTAGTTGTTATGAGTCTCTCTGTAATTGTTTTGTGTCGCTTTGTAGTTGTTTTGAGTCTCTTTGTAGTTGTTATGAGTCTCTCTGTAGTTGTTTTGAGTCTCTTTGTAGTTGTTATGAGTCTCTCTGTAATTGTTTTGAGTCTCTTTATAGTTGTTTTTGAGTCACTTTATAGTCGTTTTGACCCTCTTTTTGTAGTTTTGTGATTCTTTGTAGTTGTTCTGAGCCTCTTTGTAGTCATTTTGAGTCTCTGTAGTCACTTTGAGTCTATTTGTAGTCAATTTGAGTCTTTTTTATAGTCACTTTGAGTCTATCTGTAGTCATTTTGAGTCTCTTTGTAGTTGTTATGAGTCTCTGTAGTCATTTTGAGTCTCTTTGTAGTTGTTTTGAGTCTCTCTGTAGTCATTTTGAGTCTCTTTGTAGTTGTTATGAGTCTCTTTGTAATTGTTTTGTGTCGCTTTGTAGTTGTTTTGAGTGTCTTTGTAGTTGTTTTGAGTGTCTTTGTAGTTGTTTTGAGTCTATTTGTAGTCATTTTGAGTCTATTTGTAGTTCTTTTGAGTCTCTTTGTAGTCACTTTGAGCTATTTGTAGTCATTTTGAGTCTCTTTGTAGTTGTTATGAGTCTCTCTGTAATTGTTTTGTGTCGCTTTGTAGTTGTTTTGAGTCTCTTTGTAGTTGTTATGAGTCTCTTTGTAGTTGTTATGAGTCTCTTTGTTATTGTTTTGAGTCTCTTTGTAGTTGTTTTGAATCTCTTTGTAGTCATTTTGAGTCTCTTTGTAGTCACTTTGAGTCTATCTGTAGTCATTTTGAGTCTCTTTGTAGTTGTTTTCAGTCACTTTGTAGTCGTTTTGAGTCTCTTTGTAGTTGTTTTGTGTCTCTTTGTAGTTGTTTTGAGTCTCTTTGTAGTCACTTTGAGTCTATCTGTAGTCATTTTGAGTCTCTTTGTAGTTGTTTTGAGTCTCTCTGTAGTCATTTTGAGTCTCTTTTGTAGTTGTTATGAGTCTCTTTGTAATTGTTTTGTGTCGCTTTGTAGTTGTTTTGAGTGTCTTTGTAGTTGTTTTGAGATTATTTGTAGTCATTTTGAGTCTCTTTGTACTTAATTTGAGTCTCTAGTCATTTTGAGTCTCTTTGTAGTCACTTTGAGTCTATTTGTAGTCATTTTGGGTCTCTTTGTAGTCATTTTGGGTCTCTTTGTAGTCATTTTGAGTCTCTTTGTAGTCATTTTGAGACTCTTTTTAGTTGCTTTGTGTCTCTCTGTGGTCATTTTGTGTATCTGTGTTTTTCTTTGCTTCTTTGTAGTTGTTTTTCATCTTTTTGTTGTTGTTTCTTTGAGGTCATTTTGAGTCTCTTCCTGGTTGGTACGTGTCTGACTTTTCGTAGGTGAAGACCAGGGGAGCCCCATACACTTTGGGCCCCTGGGCCTCTGCCTGATAGGCCCGTTCAGTAATCCATCCATGATTAAAGTGAAAGTAATGAAGAGGAACATTTCAAAGCAGAAAAAGTGGAGCTCTGGGTGTTTTCCTCACCACATCTCAAGGTGGAAGCTGGCCCCGGCGATGTCTCCAAACTCTCTAAACCATAAAAGAAAAAAATATATAAGAAAAACAAACTTCCACTTGATTCACTTTACACAGTTAACACACACATTTAGACTCACAGGATGAAGGTTTGGTTCCAGATGGGGTTCAGAGTCTGCTTCTTTATATCTGACTGGTAGATTTTGTCATCGGATACAGCATCCTTTACAATAGATTTAGAGGGTTTGGCTCTGGACCGGCGTGTTCGACTCTCCGCCTCGTCCTCCATTATGGTCAGCAGGCAGTATGGGTCACTGAAACCTGTTCAACACACAACAGATCTGACTGTGGAGACATGTAACATGACAGTATTTCATAATTCAGAGACAGCAAGAGACTGCTCCACAAAGACGACACACAGTTGACAAGAAGTGAAAGGAGGGGATCAACTGTCCACATGAGAACAGAAAGTCACCTAGAACACAAATCATCAGTATAGAGGAATTAAAACAAGGTACGGAAACACCTCAAGTACTTACATTTCAACTAGAGTCACTTTCAGTATGTAATGTTGAGAACCAATATACGCTAACGTGCTCAACGCTAATTTCAGCATGCTAAAATGCTTGCAATGACAATGATAAACTGATGATGTATAGCGGGTATAATTTTTACTATGTTCTCCATTTTAGTTTAGCATGTTAGCATGGCAACATTTGCTAATTAGCATGGAACACAAAGTTCAGCTGAAGGTGATGGGAATGGGTCGTTTCTAGATGGTTACCCTATATTTGCGGAAATGTGCGAAAACTCATGTGAGACTCGCTGCCTGACGGACGACCTACCTATCCTAACCTTTAAGGTGCTCTATATGATATCCAGAGCATAGCAGCAAACACAAATTTACTATGTAAAGATATAGAGGAGTAATGTCTACCTGAGCAGAGAATGAAGTCACTCTCCCTCTGTGTGTGTTGTATTCCAAGCTTCTCCTTGCTTTGTTGACACGGCCGGCCCGCACATACTTTTGGTGCAGGTTCGTGAGGTTGCCCCACTGGCTATCTCATGCACGCCGCTCTGCACTGCTCTCATATGGCAATTACAGCTGAAAACACCGTCCTGACCGATGGTGTCATTGTGGAAGCGAAGCACCCACCCTCCGGTTACCCCCTAGGTAAACTCTGTTTGCTCTGTCAGTACTGTCGACGTTGTTTCCACTGTTAGCGCTGTTAGCACCGTTAGCTGCAAGCTGCCCGGCTCAGCCGTCGCCATGTTGAGAGCCGTGCAGAGCCAATAGAAATGCTCACAATCTCACATTTAGCACCTTTAACCATTCTAGGTCAAAGCTTCAACCATCTCGCAAGAGTTTTGAGGGTGACCATTTAGACACGACCATGAAAATGTCATTAGTTCTGCAAGTATTTGGTTAAAAACCAAAGGATTGGACAAATCAGAATTTTGGTCCAATGATGGGGCTAGAGGAAAAAAATCAATACTCATCAATTGTTACAATTAATCCAGAGGGGAACATGAACTTCTGTAGCAAAATTCAATTGCAATACATCTGAAAATTGTTGAGACATCTGCTTAGCAAAAAATGCAGTGGTGGAAGAAGTTCTCAGATCTTGTATAGTAAATATACAGTGTAAAAATACTCTGTTACAAGTAAAAGTCCTGCATTCAAAATATTACTTAAGTAAAAGTACAAAAGTATTAGCATCAAAATATACTTAAAAGTACCAAAAATAAAAGTACTCATTCAGCAGAATGGCTCATTTTAGAATTATGTTTATTATATAATTGGATTCTAATTATAATGCATTAATGTGTTCATCACTTTAATGTTTCAGCTGGTAAAGGTGGACCTTATTGTAATTTCTTTATATACTGCTGGGTAGCTTAATCCATAATAATATATCATAATTTATTAGTTGATTTATATTTTGTTTTAATAATCAAAATCTGCAAAGTAACTAGTAACTAAAGCTGTCAAATACATGTAGTGGAGTAAAAAGTACAATATTTGCCTCTGAGATGTAGTGGAGTAGAAGTATAAAGTAGCAGAAAATGGTAATACTCAAATAATTACAAAAATGTAAATCTTATGGTGGCACTAGATGAAAACTCAGCGGGTCACCGAAGTCATTAGGATACAGTACATCATCAGGGAACCATGAATGTCTGCACCAGATTTTGAGCCATCTACTTAGTAGAGATAATTGTAGCTAAGTGAAAAATTTGAGCTGCTCGTAGCCCTAGATGAAAAGTCACCAAAGTCATAGGATTCATCCTTACCACTGACGTCTTTTCCCAGGATTCCCTTGGCTTCCTTCACAGTGGCCATGAGGCAGTATACTGGGGACTGTAACGGTCAGAGAGTTATTTAGACACTTATTGCTGCCTCAAACATGCAGATGACATTGTTTCTGCCACTGGTAAACGGAAATGGAAGGTGGTGGAAAGTTAAGATGCTTGAATATATATTAGGGGTCTCTAAAGGCGCATAAATTGGAACAAACATGCTGACTTCCTTTTCTCACCTCTGTGCTCTGTACTTTCTCTGACAGGCGGTAGTGCTCTGACTCCGTCATAGTGAAAGCCTGGTAAATGGAGACAGATGGAGCAAGAGAATCTGCGTCAACAGTCATACACCAACACAGCAGCGGAGATATGTGTAATGTGTGAAGCCAAGGTGTTTACCTCCTGGATGTACTGATGAAGCTGGCTATCTGTGAAGACCTCAGTCGATGACGGTTTACCCATCTTATGAGCGATGGTGTACAACAGCTCTTTATACAGAGGCTTCAGCTTTAAACAGAAATTTACAGAGTGAGAGCTCGGTTGGAAAAAAAACTGTGTGAAGGACAACAGATGAATGGTGATACCTCCGACTCCTTGTGTCTCCGTGCTTTCTCTTCTGGGTTTTCATCCTCCTTGAAATCCTAAAGGAGAAAACGGTACATTTTCACCACGATTCTGTTAGATGCAAGAGGTAAATTAAGATATTTGGAGGTTAAATTTGAGGTACATGAAGGTCACGAAGTGTCGCCTACCCTCCTTTCTCGCATTTTCCTCGTATACCCCAGTTTGCGTACATGACCAGGCGACAACTGACGAGACAAAGACAGAAAAAGACCAAAAGTCGGCCATGACAAGACAAATATTTAAAGGACCATGAATGACCATGAATACTTTACATTACAGTGGACTATTTTCCAAACCATCCTGTAGTATGAATGCATTTTCCCTATTTCCTAAAGAGCCGTTGGTTTCCATCCATTTCCATACAGAATCAAATTTTGTTCATAGACTCTTTTGTTTGAGTTTGCATTAGTTATCATGAGCCCCTCAATAGAGCCATGCATTTCACATAAACAATCAAGGACCTCTGTAAAGGGGAAGTGTTGTTGTTGCACTGAATTGCATAACCGGCCCACACTGTATCCGAGAAGATGATAATAATGACTGATTGTGAAACGTACGTGTGAAGTGACACACCGTCTCACTTTTTGTTAGAGCTGTCCTCGACCAAAGAAATTCTTAGTCGACTAACACTATTAGTTAATTACAATTTGTTGATTTATTCAACAGATCTGTAAAACTGAGTTTCTCCACAAAAAATCACGCAAAAGCACCACTTTAAATCTTGTGTTTACCAGAGATGTGCACATAATGTTTCTTAGAAATAAGTCATTCAGCATGACAAAGCGTAAAAAAATGACTAATTGACTAAAGAAATCTTGGTCGACTAAGACCAAATGGCCAATTAGTTGATTAATCGGCTAAGAGGGTGCAGCCCTACTTTTTGTAGTATGTGTTTGTGTATAAAAGTAAATTGCCTTTAAGTTCGAAACCCCATAGATCTTTTTGAGGTTTGCAGAAGCCTCTTTAACTCTAAATGGTTAAATCTAGCTGGTATCCAAAGCATTGTCCCCGTCTCCTCTCTAACATTTGTCAGCTTTTACATTTAAATCCTGAATTGCTCAAGTGAATCACCAGAATGTGTGGAACATCGCATGACAAAGGAGCTTTGGGTGAAAGACTGAACTAGTGATTAATTCTAAGTCAAGTTGAACACCTTGGAGGAACAGTGACTGATGCATAATCTTCACAGTGAGCATTAACAGAGCCATTCTCCCAATATATGGGACTCTTTTACACTGAAATGTGCTGAGTCATTATGGTCTGTCTGACAGGGTGAACAAGGTAAATGTAAAGGATGGAGGGTGAAACTGGGAATTCTTTGATACATGCTAATGAACCACTTGGTGGAGTGCTAAATGAACATGTCGAACGATTCCTCTTCCAGCTCTCATCTCAAAATGTCTAGTTGCAGAGAAAAAAAAAACACCATTACATTTGATGTAGTTCAGGCGAAGAACCATAATATAATATACTTGCAATGTTTTACAATAAAGCCATCACATGGCTATCAATGCACCAGAGGCCGAGATATCCAGACTTTTAATCCCCAGCTCTGAAAACATTGGATTTTACATTCCAAATAATGCATCTCAATGGTGTCTTCTGGTAGACCCTTCCTGTCTGGCAAATGTCTTTCAAACATCAAACTCACAATTTGTAATACAGGCTTTCTGTTAAATAAAAAATGCAGTCACAAACTTCAATAAGACATACAGAAAAAAATGACACTTTGAAAAGCGAGGCTACAGCCAGTAGCTGGTGTGTTTTACCTGTCTGACTCTTGTTAAGCCATCCTGGAAAACAGAAGATAAAGGTGTTTCAATACAGGGAATAGAATCATGATGTCAAAGTGCATAGTTAGGTCACACAGGGATTAAAGGGGACATGTCATAAAAAACTACATGTTTAGTGCTTGTACACATATAGTCCATTACGGTATCTGGAGTGCCTCTATAAGAAGTAGACATAGTGACCGTGACATCAACCTTTGGTTAGTGGACTTTTGAAGCCTCAAGCTCGGCATTTTGGCCGTCGCCATCTTGTTTATTTGCAACCAGAAGTGATACGAGAGGGTGGAGCTAAGCACAACTGAACGCTGAAATTTTTTTACAATTAACTTTCATGAACTGAAAACACACCGGGAAAGGATTAAAGTTCCAATACGAAAACATAGACAACTCCCAGACCGGACAACGCCGTGGTAGCAACCTGTCAATCACAAAGAAGCCACGCGCAAAAGCATCCCCTGTTTTATGGTCTATCTGACTCTAAATGGGACCATAATTTACTAAATGAACATCATGCTGTATTGAAGAAGACTTGAAACTAGCGATTGAGACCATAAACTCATGTTTACAATGTTTACTGAGGTAATAAATCAAGTGAGAAGTAGGCTCATTTTCTCATAGACTTCTATACAATCAGACTTCTTTTTGCAGCCAGAGGAGTCGCCCCCTGCTGGATATTAGAAAGAATGCAAGTTTAAGGCACTTCAGCATTAGCTTCACTTTTCAGACCCCGGAGTTGCCCACTGCTACCAACCCACAAAATAAGACAACCCACTCACTTTTTGTGGGCTACCTAGATCAGAAAACATGATTCAACAAGCCATTCAGATTTGGCTCCCTTTCCTATGTCAAATGCAGGCTCATTAGAATATACCACCCACAGCTTGAGAACCACCTTTGCAAAGGCAACATATTGGGCTTTTTTGGCGGGGGGCCTTAAAGAGACAGACACTAAAACGGAGTGTTTCAGACGGTGAATGCAGGAATATTCAGACAGACAGTATGAGAAAAATAATATGTTTTTTGAACATTAAAGCATGTAAACATGTTCTAGTAGAAACCCAAAATAAAAATATGAACCTGAAAATGAGCATGATATGTCCCCTTTAAAGGTCTCATCATCAGCTCTTTATAAAGAGACTTTAAAATACCTCCATTTGCCAAAAAAAAAAGCATCACGAGGCTCAGGAAACACTCATGTCGTTGATTCCTGATAGGGCCTGTCTCTGTAAGGGACTTCCTCTGTTGCTGATAACGCAAGTGACTTATAGGCAACAACCTACTCAATATCAACCCATGCAGGGAAAGTCACATTAAACTGAATGACTAGTAAACCATCCTAAAATAAATATGCAAATAAACCTGTATCACAATCAAATCACACGCAAAAATATTTTCATAATGTTACTACTACTGGAAGCTCAAAACATGGCTCAGTTCACAACAAACACAGTCTCCTTTAAATGTGTCGGCTGTCTTCCGTGACAAGCAGCCTATGCTTCATTCTGCATCATCTGATCCAGACATACATCTAAAAACAATTATGAATCATAGTCACAGCATCTTGAAATAGCCATTTGGACAACATGACTCAATGTTTCTGTGTGATTTCTTTTAACACTGTCGTAACTCATCTGACAAATTTAGGTTTAGGGATTTCACAAGAAAAAAATTATCAGCTAAAAGCCTGACGAAAATGATAACAACAAAACCTAGAGAAACACAGAACACCTTCAGAACAAAAGTGGATCATATTTTATCATATTTGACAGCATCATCTATTTGGCCATCACCACAGCGTCATATAAATTAAACGGTTAAACTGGCAGAGAGATAAAATTAAACAAAAATGTAGTATATTTTAGACAATATATACAAGTGCATTGTAGTCCTTACCTGTTCAGGTGTTTGCAGTAGATTGTCTCCTGTGCTGGTGGACTCACTTTGACTTGACATAATGATGCTAATGTTTGGCAACCAGACTCCTGCCTGGTGTGCTGTGTTTGTGTGATATGGGGAAGCTGTGTGCGCGATGCGTTTCTATGAACTATCACACAGCAGCCGGAAGTCATCACTTCCTGTAGAAGGTGGTAATAACTGTGACTTATGACTTTTTCTTCATCTAGTGCCCTATGGTGTCTGAATGCAAAATAATAGTCACAAACTCAAACTGTTCATCACCTCACCGGCTCCTTGGCTGGTTTTGCATGCCGAGTTGTTGCCCCGGTCCACTGTTATTTACTGTTAGCAGTATCACCATGGATCCCACGGTGCAAATCTCACATGAGGGATGATGAAGTGCAGCTGAATGAGGTAATGAAACGGCATGTAACATGAGACAGTCCATCTATGGGTTGTGTATTGTCAGCCCTACCTGTGTTTCATCAGGATCTATCCTATTACAAAGTTTATTTACTCCGTTTAACTATTATGGTCATGGTATGGTATAACCTATGGTGTTGTTTTCACCTTGTGAGTCTGTGTGTGTGAGTCATCATGGCACAATGTGGTCCTGGAGACACCTACTGTAGGGGGAACTACCACAGAGACGGTTTAGAGTATACTTTGTAGGAAGAATGTCTTCAACCACAAACACAGATATTTAACAGTGAAACGATAATTTGATATTTTATATACAATTTCACTTTCTTTGTACCTGAAGTAGATTTTTCCTTGCTTTAAAAAAAAAAATATTGTATATATTATATCATATCTTTTGTATTGTTGTTTTTTCAACATACTTTTGTTGTTAGCTAGCTCTCACACTAACCCTACACCAGTGGTTCTCAACCGTTCGTCATATCTCGTCCAGCTCCTTATGTTATGTGTTTTATATTCTACAATATACAGTATATATACTCTCGTTTCAGATGCTTCACTTCCTGCCCTTGTGCGTTTCCCGCCTGTGTGATTACCTGCCCCTCCCCGATCGGCCTCACCTGCAACTAATTAGCCTCAACTTCCCCGCGTATTTAGTCTGTGTGTTTCCCTGTCTCTGTGCCAGTTCGTCTTTGTCCCCCGTGTCCAGCGATTTCCTACTGTTTGTGGCTTGGTTTTTCCTGATCACAGCCTGTTTTTCCCTGACTACGCTTATGCGTTACCCTTGTCTTGTCTGGTTGCCTTATCTGACTGCTGTGTACCCAACCTCTTTTGGCAAGTACAGTTTAATTGCCCCTGCCCTGCTCTGAGACGTGCTTTTTCTCTGTAGGTTTACCGGTCATAACACCTTTTTTATGTCATAAATTGATACATATTAGGTCCCCCATTTGATAAGATTTTCGCTTCAGGGACCTCCATCTGATAATATTTTGGTATAGACCAGAATTCTATCAACTACAGCTGAGGAGATAACTGTGGAGGAGATGAAACCTGTGATCACAATAGTCACTCATATGACTCTTACTCACATTGGACTTACTTATATAGGCTAGTGAATGAAATAGTGAAAATAAACTATTCCGCATTTTTCTCCCTTGAACTCCCTCAAGGACCCCTGAGGGTCCCCAGACCCCTGGTTGAGAACCACTGCCATACACCAGCGTAAAAAAAAGAAAAAAAGTTTATTAATGTAAAAGAATGTAAACAGAAGATATACTGTATAATGTAAATGTAAAGTTGAAATTCTTAGCTATATACAGTAGGAACATAAGAAACATTCCACAGTTTATTTGGGCGTCAACTAACAATCATTTTCATCATCCATTAATCTGTTGATTATTTAGTGATTAATCGATTCTTTACGAAATAATCAATTCATCCTAAAGCCCAGGTTAACATATTCAAACTGCTTGTTTTATCCTACCAACAATCCCAAACCCAAATATAATCAAATAAAATACTACGAAAACCAGCAAATATTTGCATTCGAGAAGCCAATACAAGTGAAGTTTTGCCATTTATAAACCATAAATAGTTAACGATGAATTTTATGTCAATTGAATAATGATTGATTAATTGACAAATATTTTCAGCTCTAATTTTGAGTTTCAACCAAACATTTGTTGTATCCACACAATGCATGATGTATGTGTCTAGGCATATAGACATGAGCTCTATTGTAATATTCAATATTCTTATCTTCAGTGCAGTGACACTACAGGCCCAGGTATGATGTCATTGCCTCTTCTACATGTGAATTCTAGACGTTAGCACCAGTTACATCACATCCTGTGTATTACCACATAGAGATAAAGAAAGAGTTACCTCATTTGACCTGGCGATTTGATCTAAATTTGACAGATACACAACCTACTGTATATTTTTTTATATCATTTTGCACAAATAAAGGTCAGTTCCATTCAGTCCCACTTTGTGGCTGGGACCGTGTGAGTGTGTCAGAGAGAGACAAAGAAATGTTCAGACAAAGACCTCCACTGTTGTTTGCCAACCCACACCATGAAGTTGCATCTTCTTGCATCTTTCACAAGCATGCGGGTACTTTTGCAACCTGACCGCTGTCCGTGCCTTGACTCATTCTGAGAAGAGCTGTTACTTACTGTAAATGGCACACCTGTCTCATACTGGATATGCCCCAGACATCATACATCAAAAAATACTGTTATGACCCTGCTGGCAAAGCATTTCAAGTATTTGTTTGTACCTCAGTTTGACATAGTATTGTCGGAATAGGCCTTTTTCACGGGGGAAATTTTGACTTGTCACAGGAAAAGCACAGGTGTAAATAATCAAATGAATGATGTCTGAATTCCATGCAGAGCCATCGTTAGTGTTATTTGTAACACCTGTGCTATTCTCACAATAAGTCAACATGTCTACCGTGAGAAAGGCCTATTCACTCTGCCAATGTCACCGTGCAATAAGAGTCTACATATATGAATAAAATAAATGCATTTACACACACATACAGTATAGAAATATTTGGTAGATACAAATGTACATTTACAGATGCATTTCAAGGATATATTTCATGTAATATTTGAATGAGTTTACGTGTCATATAAGTACAATTTTCCTCTTTTTCCCCCTGTTTATTAACAGAATGTAGATCAATTCTTCTTATGAATGTGGACATTTTCCATTATTATTATTATTATTATTATTATTATTATTATTAGTAGTAGTAGTACTAGTAGTAGTAATAACTATGTAAAGAAAACAAATGTCCATATCTTTGTCTGCAAAATATTCAAAATATCCATCCTTTTTTGTTTATAAAGATCCCATATTATACTAATTTTCAGGTTCATACTTGTTTTTTGTGTCTAGTAGAACATGTTTACATGCTGTAATGTTAAAAAAACACCTTATTTTCCTCATACTGTTGGCCTCAACATGCCTGTATTTACCCTCTGTCTAAAATGCTGCGTTTTAGCACATTTTGACGGAATTGCGATCGGAATTGCAACATAATTGTGTTGCTAGGCAACAGCTTAGGTCAATGTGTACTTCCTGTCAGCTGATGACATTCACATCCACTGAAACCAGGAATAAACTGGGACACATTTAGAATGTGTACGTTTAAAACTGTGTAAAGGGTCTAAATATTTTATATTCCTGACATCACAAATGGACAGAAATCCGTGAAAAAAAACGTGAAAATCTCCCTTTTTTATAATATGGGACTTTTAATATTGGGTAAGATGGTGCTATACTGTTTGAATTCATTAATAAAATGCAGGAAAGTTGGCTTGGTTCCTGACAATTTTTTCTTATGAATATGACATTTTCCAAAAAATTATAAAAATTGCATTATATACAGCATGTTATTTCCAATCTCATCTTATAGCATTACATCAAACATATTTATTTCAACATTTATCTTGAGTTTCTTTTGCTTCCTTTTTTTCCCCCAGTAAATCATCATTTTTAAAGAACGTGTGACGTCACTTGGTGGGCGTGTCACACGGATGGCGGAAGGGCAGCAGGTGCAACACCGAACCGAGAGCAGCGTTTTCACAACAACCGTGATCAACGCCGAGCAGCGGGGGAAGCTACCGAGGCTGCAGAAGACAGGCCTCTGATAGAGGAACACGACCGGTCATCTTGTAGTTTGTCGGAGAGTCTGGAGGCCCGTCGACATGACTCTGAACCAGAACAACTCGGAGTCCGGCGGAGTCATCATCAACAACAGCGAGAGGTAACTGACAGTAACAGGAGCGGCTGCAGCCATGGCTACAGTAGCTAGCAGGTACCTTTAACCGAGGCCTATAGAAGGAGGTAGGGACACGGGTCTTGTTGTGTGCGGTATGACGCATGCGCAGTGGAACTGAAGCTGCGCTCGTGCGTTTTGATTGGCTCAATTTCGGCGACTGCTGACCAGATTCTACTGCGCATGTGTTGTACCCCCATAGATATGACGTGTTCATGACGCGTTTCCCAGCCTCCATCTATAGGCCTTGCCGTTAACTAGACGGACAAGCTGGACGCTGTCCCCGGGGACAACGACACACCAGACTCATCTCAAAATACAGACTAATAAACATGTCTCTGCTAATAGTGAAGACACTTTAACGTTACATATAAGGACGGTCGCAAATCCGACATTTCTATCTCACACAGCAGCTAACTAACAATAACTTAATATCACAACTTCTAGCATCTGTTAGCTTATTTTTCATACAACTTAATGCTGCATATTTCTATCAATAAGACGTTGTGTTGGCGGTAGTGAGCACCGTGAAGCAGTCATTATACTCGTCTTTTTATCTCAATAAAGTGCTTTATGGTATAACACACATAAGCCGAATTGAAGAGTGGCTCATAATTCGTGCAAAACGACACCAAATAGACACATAAATGCTAGATAGCGAGTAAAAGCTGCATTAATAGTTATAACGCCATGTTTGTTAATGGAGTATTCGCATTGCATTACGGGACAAACATGGCCTTCAACCTCATAGCATCACTGCAGTGAACCGTAGCAGGCTTCACGTCATTACAGACATGTTGACCTGTTTTAAACGTTATATTTAGACAGACATGTCTTAGGTCAAATGTTATGTAATCATATTGTAAGTGTAATTTAGCATGTGTGTTATTGCAGTGCCGTGCTGCTGCATTGCTTACTGTCTCCACACCATCTGCACTCTGGCCTGCTCTACTATACAACCTTTGTTTTGTTTTGTCACATCCAGACCAAGTCACTGCACTTTACATGAATTAACATCAGGGCAGATTCTTTCTAGAACATACATGATAAAGCCATCACAGCTCACCCAGAACCAGTCGTAAGCCCTGTCACTAGATGGTATATATAAGCCTAATCCTTTTACTATAGTACTATTTACTGAAAGCATGGGCCATGTTTAGTAACCGGACAGTTGCACAATAACCCAATGATCTCATTTTTAAGCTTTTAAATCAAAGGTAAAATAAGTCTAAATTGTTAAGAAAACAACACCCCATATAAATGTTGATTTTTATTTTTTTGTACATTGAAAGTATGATGTAGTAGAAATGTCTTAGAAAAATAATGACAATCATAATCAAAATTCTAATTATGTCCTGTTGTCGGTATGTTCTACTGATTGTGTCTATTTCTGTCACCAGTGTGTTGATGAACTATGACAACGTGGAGCTGGTTTTCTGTGATGCGGACAGTCTGCCTGAAGCCTTCAGAAAGAGCAAGAAGGGCAGCATCTACCTAACTCCATACAGGGTGAGAGACGGGACCCAGATGTCTTATTTGTTATTTAGCCACAGCCTCACGCTGACATGTCACTGATGCTGATGCAAAATCTACATTGTCACCATTGACAGCAAGCACACAACGGCCTGCAGAACTCTGATCCCGCTGAGTAAGGCTGCTCGATTAGGGCAAAAATCATTATCACATAATCAATATTGGGATCACGGTTATTTAACATGCTTACTCATTGACTTTGTAAACATACATTTAGAAAGACAATTTTGGAGCCTACATTTTAAAGTTAAATGCATCAATGGTGTACTTTGAGAGCAAAATTAAGAGGCTAGATCTATAGACGGGTTTCTGTGCAACGTCATCACAGAGATGCGCTCACAGCTAGGGGGTCAGAAAGCACGACATGTCTAGCAGAGCCAAGCTCCAAAGCAGAGATGACAAGGAGTTGTTGAGCAGTAAACTGCACTAACTGCAGAAAAGATGGATTGAAAATGTGTAATATTCCGAGGGGATCACATGTCTTTGCTAAAAACAGAAGGAGATTATGGATCCAGGCCTGATGGGCAAAAGCGTTCTAGTCACACAGCGCTAGCAAAGCAGCGGGTGGTTATGATGGCGCGCTGTCATGCTCCACAGATCGATAAAAATGATCTGATCGACAACAGGGTGATCGACCCACACTCTAAGGAAATATATATATATATATGTATATATATATATATAATGGTATCTGGTGGTCGGACTCTGCAGGGGTCTAGTATAGTCAACAAGAATGTACGTCCCAGTTGACAGTCGCACCAGGAGCAGGGAGCTCCGTCCCTCCCCGCAGGGAGCGAGGGCACAGCGAGCACTAAGCGGCGAGCTCTGGGCGAGGGGTGCTGTAAAGCACCACCTTCACCCCAGGCTAGGGATGTAAGAAAATATAGAAAAAGATAGATTATCGCGATATTATGTTTTGTGATACTATATCGATTCTCGAAAACAATGTATCGATTTTTAATTTATAGTTTACATGCAAATATGAATTCAGTCAATACTATATTTCATTTGCAAAGAGATGAGCTCTCTCAGTGCATTTGTCCTCTCAAAGGAGTGCTATGATGTTGGATTTTACAGGGAATGTGATAAATGCAAATGCAGATCTTAAAGGCTGTCCCTGACCTTGCTAGCAGGGCCAAAGCAAACCACTGTAAAGGAAAAGGGGTTAGCTGGATTTACAACACAAGACAAAACAATAGCGTCGTTGCGAAATGGAATGCAGCACAATAATCATTTTATGTCGATTATCTTGTTTTCATAATCATTGGAAGCCAAAATCGTAATTGAAATTGAAATTTGATTTAGTTGCGCAGCCCTACTAATAAGCAGTATTAGGTTTAGCTTTCCCCAAGTCTCAAAAGGTGGTAGACTGAGACTGTTGTGAGTTCATTTGAGTGATGAGATGATGTTAGGTGCTGTTGTTTTCTCCCAGGTGATCTTTCTGGCTAAAGGGCGAGATGCGCTGCAGTCCTTCATGATGCCCTTCTACCTAATAAAGGGCTGTGAGATCAAACAACCTGTGTTGGGAGCCAATTACATCAAGGGTACCGTCAACTCAGAGCCTGGAGGTAGGTATATATGTGTGTGTGTCAATAAGATTATACAGTACTCTGTGTGTGTGTGTGTGTGTGTGTGTGTGTGTGTGTAACCACATGGATGCCTCCTTGTGTTCTCTCTTACAGGTGGCTGGGAGGGCACCGCTACGTTCAGGCTCATCTTCGCCGCTGGAGGAGCTATAGAGTTTGGCCAGTACATGCTGCAGGTCGCAGCTCAGGGTATGGTTACAAATCAACGCCTGGATTCCACCGGGAGGCGCGTTCGGACTGCACCGCGGCCACTGGAGCACTTGGGGCCACTCTAGCCAATGCTTGTGATTTCGCCAGACGCAACATAGCATGTTTCGAAAGCGGCTCTCTGCTCTGCTACGCTAAAAATACGCGCCTAGTCTATTATTAACGGCGCCGCGGGGCGTTGCACGGAGCAGATCGGGCTTAGGCTAGAGCACCCGTTCAATTTTCTAAATAAACACCCTTCGAAGACTCCCGATCGCGTCACATCACTACAGCCACAAATCTTTGATCCATGTCGTACTTAACTGGACTTTTAACGGTATTCACATTGTCTGTAGGCCACAGCACAACAAAGTAGGAAATAACAACAATAAACACAATTAAAACAGACCAAAATCAACAAAATCTGCATGCCGGGGAGGCAACACGCTCCCAGTGTGGTATGACACCCTGCCGAGGACGGGACGAAACTGCCTCTCAGCCAGAATGTGGTGCAGACGTGCTCGGTGGAATCCTGGCATAACAGTCACATTGTAAAATTATTTTTATAGTTCTGACTAGGACTGTCAAAGTTAATGCGATAATAGCACGTTAACGCAAATTTGTTTTAATGCCACTAATTTAGCATTAATGCAACTTGTTATTTTTAGATTGTAGCGGGCTCAGTTTTAAAGCTAGAGTGAAGATACTGGTATCATATGAAACTAAAAAACCTAAAGAATCCATTGGTACCATGTCCATGTACCATGTCATACTAGCTTGTCATGAAGGAGGTTAAATAACGTTCCAAACTTACGTGAAATTTTGGCGATGAGAAACTGTCATGGTCATTTTTAAAGGGGTCCCTTGACCTCTGACCTCCAGATAAGTGAATGAAAATGGGTTCTATGGGTACCCACGAACGAGTGTCCCCTTTATAGACATGCCCACTTTATGATAATCATATGCAGTTTGGGGGCAAGTCATAGTCAAGTCAGCACACTGACACACTGACAGCTGTTGTTGCCTGTTGGGCTGCAGTTTGCCATGTTATGATTTGAGCATATTGTTTTATGCTAAATGCAGTACCTGTGAGGGTTTCTGGACAGTAATTGTCATTGTTTTGTGTTGTTAATTGATTTCCAATAGTAAATATATACATACATTTGCATAAAGCAGAATATTTGCCCACTCCCATGTTGATAAGAGTATTAAATACTTGACAAATCTCCCTTTAAGGTTCACGATTAACTACGGACAATCATGCGATTAATCCCAATTAAATATTTTAGTTGATTGACAGCTCTAGTTGTGACGTTTTGGCTGATTGTCCTCCATTGTTTCTTAATTTGTTGCCCTTCTCCTCCTGCTTTGTGTCTTGCAGCATCAAGAGGTCAGCCAGTGACTGCTGGGTTTGGTGGCTGCCCCTACATGGCCAACGGGGCCTACGCTTACCCTCCTCCCCCTGCTAACGGGATGTACCCTGCCGGACCTCCGCCCGGCTACTCCTACCCCAACCCTCCTCCACCAGGTAGGGGCCGTAACGTCGCAGCCGTTATCGTCATTGCCTTGATTTCTTTCAAACAAATCTCCTTCAAGTCTTGTGGAAGCGTTCACTGCAGCTCTGTGCTCCTGCTATCCAGGTGGATTCTACCCCAACCCTCCAGCGTTTGATGCCTCTGCGTCCTACATACCTCCGCCTCCTTATTCTGCTCCTCTAGGCCAGCAGCCCCCACATGACCCAGACCTCCCCTCCTCAGCAGCAGGTGAGGCTGATTTGTAGCTAGGTGGCGATAGCTCCAGTTCACTCCAGGTGTTAATGCATTGATCAGCCTGAATGAAAATGTAAAGAAAGTGAGTTGATTTAGGAAGCTTACAATGGGAGTGGATTACCTTTTAACTAGTATTTTTAAAATCTCTTGTATTAAATATAATTTTGTATAATTTATTGTACTGCCTTTAATGGTTATTATGATGCCATTCCTTCTTTTGTATCCTGTTTTCTTATTGTCCCTTATTTTAATTTATTGGAGTTATTTTTGAAGAACCCAGCTGCTGTTCAGTAGGTCTGGGCAATAATTGAGCATCATCGTTTGTCATTTCTCAGTGGTATCCTGTCATGATGATATGATCAAACCCTGTTTAGGGTTGCAACTGATGATTACTTTCATCATTGATTAGGGACGGGAATCACCAGAGGCCCCGCGATACAATATTATCATCTTATTGGGATTTTGAACATTTTGCGATATGCTGAGTATTGCGATATTGCAATATATTTTGCGATTTATTACCTTTTTTCAACTGCAATTTATGCACTTTATCAACATCTGTTTTATGTAATAAGATACAGTTTTCACTCTCTTCATCTCAGTGTTTTCATTCACATATCTTGAGGTCAGAAGTCAAGGGACCCCTTTGAAAATGGCCATGCCAGTTTTCCTCGCCTAGCGTAACTTTTGGAGCGATTAAGACTGAGCCCTCAACGGCCTCTGAAAGAGAGAATAGTGGCCGGGCCAGCCGTCAGATTGTTAAGAGATTAATATTTTATATAATAAAAGATCGACACTTGACGTCCGTGTATCGATACAATATTGCCACGCAAAATATTGCGATATTATGCTGTATCAATGATTCCCCCCCCCACCCTTATTATTGATTAATCTGACGATAATTGTCTTGATTAATCATTTGGTTTATAAAATAGGGAAAATTGCTTCATTACAACACTTAAAGCCCAACGTGATGACCTCTCGTTGCTGGTTTCGTCCAACCAACAGTCCAGAATCCAAAGATATTAAGCTTGCTATCACATAAGACAATTCAGTTGGTTTAGCAGCTGGAACAAGGGACTTAAACGATTCATTGATTATCAAAATAGCTGCTGATTAATTTTTATGTCACTGACTAATCAATTTGACTAACTGACTCTTCGTGTTGTTGTGTTCTTGTTTTACAAAATGCTGATGTCAAAGTGAATCATTGCAAGAAAATTGTAATTACAAAACTAACAAAATGAGTTATTATTTAAGAGTTTTGTCTTGTGTTAAGCATATCAGTGGAACACAGTTAATCAATGCGATGATTTTATATTAAGTCAATTAGTCAATTGTTTAAAATAGTTAATCGTACATTTTTTATCTGTTCAAAATGTATCTTAAAAGGAGATTTGTGAAGTATTTAATCCTCTTATCAACATGGGAGTGGGCAAATATGATGCTTTATGCAAATGTATGTATATATTTATTATTGGAAATCAATTAACAACACAAAACAATGACAGATATTGTCCAGAAACCCTCACAGGTACTGCATTTAGCATAAAACAATATGCTCAAAATCATAACATGGCAAACTGCAGCCCAACAGGCAACAACAGCTGTCAGTGTGTCAGTGTGCTGACTTGACTATGACTTGCCCCAAACTGCATGTGATTATCATAAAGTGGGCATGTCTGTAAAGGGGAGACTCGTGGGTACCCATAGAACCCATTTTCATTCACATATCTGGAGGTCAGAGGTCAAGGGGATCCCTTTGAAAATGTCCATGACAGTTTTTCATCACCAAAATGTAACATAAGTTTGGAGCGTTATTTAACCTCCTTCGCGTGGCGTTAAAACAACAAATTTGCGTTAAGCCGTTATTATCGCATTAACTTTGACAGCCCTAACATATGTGTAATTTTATTTTGCAAACATTAGCCATATCTTGATATATGTCATTATTAATTGAACATGAGCTGTCAATCACATCTCTCATGGTCTTCATCAGATGGATCTGTTGTCATGGAGTTGGCAACTGAGCAAACTCCCCTGATAGAGATGTGAGATGGGGTTAAAAAAACCCAGAAGAAGTTAGCAAGTGGAACTTGAGTCAAGTTTCTTTTATTAATAAAGTGTCATTGAATTCAACCATATCACCATGTTCCAATTTAAATTCTTCGTATTGGCTCGTTTGTACATTTAAAGAATTTCAGAATAAAAGTCCTTCAACCCATATCGCAACAGGTTTATTAGCTCAAGCCACAGAAAAACGCCTTCTTAATTTAGCCTACATTTCCTTTTCCCCCCGCTCATTATACCACCTCTTGTACCTCAGGCTTCAGTCATCTCATATATCCCATGGATTAAAGGTAAAAGCATGTTTAACTACTGTCCCCTCTCTCATTCTCTGTCTCTTTCCCAGCGGAGGCAAAAGCCGCCGAGGCAGCAGCGAGCGCCAGCTGTGCCACGCTGCCTCCTACACATGTGTACCTGCCACAGGTAGGCTGCCCTCCATCACTCTGCTACACACCTGATGTTCAATTGATTTATGTCCAAGTTGGCTGAGATATTGGGCTCATAGTGTCCTATTTTATTACAAGTTTGAGCTAGTGGGTGTCACTCACCTTTAGTGCAGTAGCTGTTGAACAGCCACGTGTGCCCTTTATGAATCATCAGGATTTATTGTTTCTCCACTCAGTTATTTAGGTTTTCCTTTCATTTGTCGCCTGGCTGCATGTAGCTTTTAATATTGTTTCCGGGGCTTTTGGCAATTTTAAAGATATCATATAGAGGCAATGATTTGCATTTGCGTTTTGTATTGAACTCTTTGAGGGCCCTGACACACCAAGCAGACTGTCGGCCGTCGATCTAGTTTTTTGCGGTGTGTCCCACAATGTCGGCTCTAGTCTGCCCGGGTCTGAGTTTTTTCGGCTGAAAATGGTCGGCAAACGCTGCTTTATTTCGTTTACGTATCTTAACAACAGCTTGTATATCCGCAGTCCTCGGTCTTCCAGTTTCCCTTTTTGAATGTCGAATACAGACTACCGCCGCTGCTGGTATGGAGACTTATTTCATCTCACGCAGGCGCAGGACGTACGTGGTAGTTGGCCGTTGGCTGTAATCTTTACGGTGTGTTCAAGTGCAACTTTGGTCAGATTGGTCAGCTGACCCACTAATGTTATTGGTCAACCGAACCAAACTCTTCAGACTCCGCTGTAACTAGCTCTGTTTGAGGGCGTCCTAAACTAGCCGCTAGGCAGATATTATGCAAATGTGTTACTTGGTGACATCACCATTTACGGAATAAACGGTGGGGCGGGACTTCAAGCGAGGCGTTTCAGGCAGTTCAGGAGCAGTGTTTCTGTGGGGAGAGGAACTCTCTTTGGCGTGGACTTTAAGCTTTGTAACTTTGCAGATCTTTTACATGTACAAAAAAACTATATAGCACACTAAAGGAAAGGGGAAAAAGCACGAAGCATAATAGGTCCTCTTTAAATGCAGAGCTTCTCCGTATCTCCAGTACATATTGGCTGTTATCGTGTCCTTATACGGTGAAAAAATGTTTTGAACTAATCTAGGGGAACTATCTTAAAGGAACAATAAGTAGCACTGACAGCTAGTGTTTAAAATTGGTAACAGCAGTCCAAATTCAAAACATTGGAGCTGTAGCCTCGTCCGCTCCTCCGGTGTGACTGATAGCAGTAATCGCAAATTTTTGCAATTTGAGGGTTACCTTCTAGACATGATCACGTTAGCCTCTGACCAGCAGCAGTAGTCGGAATCACTTCACCGGCTGTGTTTCTCAAATACTGGCTGCCTTGATAACCCAGCAGCACACGGACCACAGAGAGATGTGCCAGGGCTTTTAAGGTCGGGTAGAATCTAACGTTATGTTATCTCTGTTGATCCAGTTCGTCAGCTTGCTTCCATGGCTGCAAAAGGCTGTGTGTGCGTGCCAGTTTGTTTTATATGTGGCAACGGGGTGTTGGATGGGATCACACAGATCCAAAACAAAAACAGATGTTTCGGACTGGAATGGAATTTTCAAAGGAGAACATACTGGCTGTAGCGTTGTTGTCGGAGAAGCCAGTATTTCAATTCAGCATGTTTCCTTAATCTCTGATAACACATCATGGTTATTTTATGATTTATTACAATAAATGTATTACATATTGGTCCTTTTAAATTTGCAACACTTTGTTTTCATGCCCTTTGTTGGTGACGTGCTCCGTGTAAAAAGGCCTTTGACATGCTCAGAATGGATTACTGAACAACACTTGTCTCAAACCATGACTGTCCTCTCTCCATAGGACAAACCTCCTCCCTACTCCCCTCCAGAGGACAAGAAGAACCAGTAGACCTGCTTGATCTCATCCTTCTCCGTCTCCTGTCGTCTCCATCCTACTGGATCACCTCGTTTCTCATTCCATTAACTGGACATCAGGAAGTTTTCCTTTTTAACATGTTCCCCTTCTTTCTCATCTTCCTAGTCCCCTTCCATCTCATTCCATCGCATTCCCACCTCAGCCTGTACCTTTTACATTCCTTTAAACGATTCCTTGCGTTGTAATCGGTTTCATTCTCTTCAGAAGCTCCTTTACTTAATGGAAATTAGAAGTATTGGTAGCAATCTTTGAGAGAAACTAGATTGTCCTGGCCAAAGCTGTCAGGATTCGGGGGCTTTTTTTCAACGTGGTCGACAGAAACTTTGTAACCCGACCAGCTGTTTTAGCATTCATTGCCTTGCAGGTGTCCCGAGAGTCATGCCGCCACCCTAAACTTTAGATTCAGCCGTGTTGTGACACTCGCTTATAATTTTCTATGACTAAACTAGACTGAATCTAATGGTGTTAATTGCTTCGCTAATCTATTCCGAGGCCAGCTGAATGCAGTGTTTTATTTTTCTATTATTTGTGTGTACAGGCTTTTAATATGTAGACTTTTAAAAAAAAAAAAAGAGATATTTTCTCAAGAACACTAACCTAGAGGAGAAAAAAACTAGCTTTTGTAAAGAGAAGCAGATTGCAGCGGCGGCCTGGTTCTGTTTTGACATGTTTTAGCGGACCATAAAGATTAGAGCGGCGTCGTTGAGCCCCCGCTGTGAATCCCTGATCCTGGATTAGAGCGAGGGCGACCAGGGGGGCCTGGAGGGACGTACTGCCAGGAGGGATTATCTTTATAATGTGCAAGAGCAGAGCAGTCACCCAATGATGTCACTTCCTGTTTTGTCATGCCTCTGAACATTCGAGAAACATGGTCGGACTCAACCGCCAGCCTGCTTCACTTTTCATTCTTCTTTTAAACATTCTAGAATACAAAACCATTCAAATGTTTTTCTCACCGTTTCTACTTTCTGTGGTCGTGATCTTTAACTCTCCAGTTTGAGGTCAGTCTTTAAATCTGATCTGAGCACCTCAGTATCTGAGCCTCTACTCTTCCTTCCTCTGTAGTCACTTATCTATATACTGTATCTGTGGCACATCCGTGGCTGATTCTTTGCACTCTCAGAATGCTATGCATCGGGCTCCTGTTCGCTCCGTCATGGCTGTGTGTATTATAATAATAATAATAATAATAATAATAAAGCTCTGTATTTATTTCAAACTAATTTATTGAACAATTCATGTAAAATGGCTCAAGTAAGAAAAAAAACAAAGCATGATCTCAACTAATGCATGTGTGCATTGGATTGGATTTTATTAAACGGATCTTGATTCATGTGAAACAGAACTGTGTCTTTATTTCTACACGGAGCATCGCTATATCACACATTGATGGGTATTCCACTTTAAACACAGCATAGTGCATTAGCATACTTAAAGGGATAGTTTGGCTGTTTTGAAGTTGGGTTGTATGAGGCACTTATCCGTAGTCAGTGTATTACCTACAGTAGATGACGGTCGGCACGCCCCCAGTTAGGAGAAACAGACAGGAGTACCGGCACGGGAGAAGGGCACCTAAAAAGTTTAACTGTACGCCATATTTAGATTACTTTCACAGCTTTATCTTGCTGTCAGACAGCCCTTTCCAACGGGGAGCTGAAGCCGTTACATCCATCTATGCTCTCGCCAAAGCCACCAGACTCCATTGAGAAAACATTTAATTTTACAGGTTGGAGAAGAGGGGGTTGCTGGTCTACCGCTGACTCGATAGTTTAGTTTGTTTGTGCTATTGTGTGACTTTGATAAACCCAAAAGAACCAAAGACACACAATAACACAAACAAACTAACCGATCGAAGCAACGGTAGACCAGAAACTCCTGAGTTCTGCGAGGTAAAATTATACTTTTTTCAATGGAGTCTGGTTGCTTTGGCGAGAGCATAGATAACGGCTTCAGTTCCCAATCGGAAACACTGTAAGGTAAAACGTTACATTTAAACAGATTTTTTTAGGTGGCTGAAATACGTTTTACTGCTGCCCCCGTCCACAGCAGTACATTGCTTTGCTTCCTTTCTGTTTCTCCAAACTGGGGGCGTGCCGACCGTCGTCTACTGTCGGTAATACACCGACTATGGATAAGTTACCTCCCACTTCAAAACACCCGAACTATCCCTTTATCATAAACATATTCCAGAGTCAGCAGGAGGGATTATGTTTTATGTCATCGGGCTGAGAAATGTGCTTTTCCCTTCTCAAGAGTCAGTAGTTGTCATCTGCGCTCTCTGACAACTTTGTGCAAAATCCACAGCAGTTTTCCCAAAGACTGACGCGTGATGTCCTGAGCCTCGAGTACCTCGACATTCCAAAGGTCACAGCGATGCCCTCTTAAGTGCTCATCATTTTTTTTTTTTTTTTAAAAGGCCAAAAGCCCATTAAAAACATCTGTACAGTACAGCAGATTCCATCACAACACTGTCAGCATCACAGGTTTAAGACTGTACAGGCAGGGCCATTTGTTTGTGCATTCATGCTGAGATCCCAAGATGATAAAAAACAGTGATCTGTCTTCAGTTCTGTATTCTCAGTAGTGATGTACAGCCCACAACCATTTGGTTTCACCTACATCGCTTATGGTACAACGGAGGGGGTTGTATTTTTAACAGGACATCTCATAAAATGAATTATATTCACTGTACCCTGAAGTGGTTTATTGTCCTGTACGCACCAAATTATGAACTGGCTCACATCCTTCTGTGGATTGAATTCCACCCAGAGTCAAAAAAGTTACACATGAGCACAATTTTTTTTACTATATTTCCTATACTTGAACTTAAAATTTTCAAAATTCAAGTATAACCAGATTTGCCAGATTTTCAAACAATAAGAGCGATGTGTTAAGTTCTGCTTTAGCAATTCCTCAACAAATCTTCCCACAACAGAGCAAAAAGGTCCCTTTCTCTCTTATACTTATTGTACTGCTATGACTTCTTGTATGCGTGTGTAGAGGCTCTGATCCCAGGAGGAAATTGACTTTCTTGCAGAGAGAGAAGATTGATAAAACCCCATGTTTGGAGAGTGGTATCGAACGTCTCATCTAACTCTCAGCAAGAAAGCGAATAAGCAAATCTCCCAAAAATGATGAACTCTTTCTTCAAAGCAAACAAGAGTCGGGCACAGTATAATCTCACATGTGTGTAACGTAAGTTGGCAGTACACACGGTTACCCTTTCAAGGTTATGTATTTGTCAGACCAGCCAAATGTCACTCGTATTAAAGCTAGGGTTGGTAATCTTCAAAAACATTTTTGTTATATTTGTTGAAATTCTCATTACATCCCGACAGCAATCAATAAATCAAACATACCTGCCTGCCTATCTGCATGCACTCACTGCACATCACTGGAGTCTTCCACAAGCTGCTAGCTTGACAGCTGTGAGTACCAATAATAGCCATGTTCGTTGTTCATAATGATCATTTTGGGGGAGTGGCATTTGGAGGGAGGCCTGAAGGGACGGACTGACAGTGTTGCCGACTTAGGGTGCATCTCAAGTCTCTTATTTGTCATTTCCTCGCTTCTCGATCCTCACTTGAACAGGAAGTTGTTCTGGTGTGCCATCTTGAAGACCGTCTCTTATTTCTGCATGGAGGAACGAGGAGCGAGGAGGGATCTCTGAGGAGCCATGAGCGAGGATACACGAGAGCAGCCTTCACGGAAATCTTTTACCGACCGACACGCCCCATTATTGGATATCAGTTATTGATTGGATGCTGCAGCTGATCGGACTGATTTGATACATGTCAACATCCCTGGAGTTTCAGACCGGAGTGAAACGTTCACAGGGGAAAGGACGTCTCATGTCTCTAAAAACCTATTTCCTCGTTTCCTCTCTCCTCGCATGTTTTCTCGCAAGGAAGAGACGCGAGTGAAGGAAAAGTGGATGCAATTAAGAGACTTGGGATGCACCCCTTGTGACTTTCTTGCTTGATTTAGAGACTTCTGGAGCTAGTGCTGCTCGCTACTTTCATTGGAAAACACTGGCTGGGTTTTTCGGTTGGGTCATTTTAAAAATCTAGCGTACTCTTCCTAGTTTCCTTATATTACCAACCCTAGCTTTAACACTAAGGGTTAAGGAAAACAAAGCAGGAGTAGCCAGTTTAGTTGTAGTCCAACACTCTCAAAAACACGATGGATGAACTGACACCGCCGTACTCATCTCTTTCTCAGAAACTCTCTGGTTTCTAACTCGAAGTCTTCTATAATGTCTTGTTTGCCTGTCGGCCCAACCACCTGTAATGGGTGTGAACGAGGAAATTCAATTTTGTGTAGTGAAAATACAATAATCTGACATACTGAGTTGAGTAGTCTTTTCCTAGCTGAAAGCAGACATCTATCTAAAATTGAAGGTTATTTCATACATACTTTGTAGTGCTATATGGCCATTTAGCACCAGAGATTGTCACCATTTCCTTAGCTCTGTTATTGTTGTGGTAAGTAGTGACGTGAAGGGGGAGAAGGCCCGTTACAGTCAGTGCTCCTGCTTAAAACAATGTAGAGGAAGGCAGTCATTGTAAAGACAAAAAAAATAATTAAAAAACCTCAGAAATGATTAAGGGGGATCCTCTACGTTGAGTCAGCTAGTGCCCATGTTTGATAGTGCTTCTCTTCCTTCTCTGTATGAGTCAGCTCATGTGGAGCAGAGGGTGATGCTGACCCCCTCTCCTATCCAGCAGGCAGGGAACAGCTCCTGGCTGAAGGCACAGTGGAAGGCGTGGAGCCTGGTCTGCCCGTCTCCGTAGTACGTGAGCGTCCCCGCCTCGTAGTCCAGCAGCATGCCGATGCGGCTGTGCTGCGAGTGGCCGGCCAGGGTCTCCCGCCGGCCGTTGTGCCAGGCGCTGAGCTGGTGCTCGTCCAGCTGCAGGCTCCAGGACAGTTCGTTCATACCCACCATGCACCTCTTGCCCTTCTCCTTCCTGGGGATGGTCTCGTAGGTTACCTGATGAGAGGAAAAGTCACTAAAGTCATTTCTCTGATAGCCATGAATGTCTATACTACATGTCATGGCAATCCATCCAGTAGCTGTTGAGATATTTCAGTCTGAACAAAGTAGTGAACCAACAGACTGCCTAAAAGGATAAATTATAATAACTTGACTGATCCCCTGACTTTTCCTCTAGCGCCATCATCAGGTCAAAATTTTAATTTGTCCAATACTTTGCTTTATGACCAAATACCTGCAAAACTAATCCGTCTTAGCTGTGCTTTGTGTTTAGCGCTAACATGCTAAACTAAGATGGTCAACGTGATAAACATTTTACACCAAACACCAGCATGCTATCATGGTCATTTGGAGCATGTTAGCATGCTGATGTTAGCATTTAGCTCAAAGCACTGCTATGCCTAACTATAGACGGTCACAGAGCTGTTATGGAGCTGCATGGCTGTAGATTCTTAGTTTTAGTATTGCTGCAAAAAGAATTAAAGGTCCTCTATACGATATTCAGAGCATTAATATAGCAGCAAACAACTATTGTCTATGCAAAGATATCTCCCTCTTCCTGTGTGTGTGTGTGTGTGTGTGTGTGTGTGTGTGTGCGCTGTAATCCGAGCTTCTCTGCACGTGACTTTTAGTGCGTGTTCGTGCATGCGAGCGTGCCCCATTGGCTAGCTCACGGCCGCAGCTCTGCACTGCTCCCATACGGCGGTCACAGCTGATAATGCTGTCCCGACCGTCTGCGCCGTTGCGGAAGCGTAGCGCCCATCCTCCAGTTCCCCTGCTCTGTCAGCACTGTTGCCGTCGTTTGCACCGTTAGCACCGTTAGCCGTGAGCTGCCAGCTTAGTCGTCGCCATGTTGAGAGCCGTGCGGAGGCAATAGAAATGCTCAGAATTTTGAATTTAGCACCTTTAAGTGCTATTTTGTTATGCAGCAATGCCAGTATTAATGAGAAAAAAGGTAATGGGTCATCCAAAATGACCACCCAAGTGGTTCTACATGTTTGTCAGATTTGTATATGGCAGTTATAAACTCTTTTATCTTTGAAGTTTGTCAGACTTTGCCCTCAAAGCTAACTTTTGGCTCTGGGCTGGCTCTAGAATAGGGAGTATATATTTAGGAATTTTGCTAGTTTATATGATTTTCATTGTAACAGTTCCTTTCAGATACTGTGTTAAAGGGACAGTTCACCCCAAAATAAAAAAAATACATATTTGTCCTCTTACCTGTTCTGATGTGAGTTGCAGAGTGTTGGAGATATCGGCCGTAGAGATGTCTGCCTTCTCTCCAATATAATGAAACTAGATGGGACTCGGCTTGTGGTGCTCAAAGCTCCAAAAAATACATTTGAAAAACTCAACAGCGACGACTCTTTCCAGAAATCATGACCCGGTTACTCAAGATTATCCTCAGATCTTGTTGTGAGAAGTTTCATGTAGGAACTATTTTTTATCTACCGAACTACACCTGCCAAATGTATCACCGTGTAGAAGGAAGCGTGCATCTACTCATGGACGAGAGCTTGTGACTACTTGAGATTGTAAAGTTTAATGGCGTCCTCCTCGGCTGAGCTGTAACGTTAGCTAGCTCAGTGGTGCTAGGTGAGCTAGCTTCTGCACAGTGATACGGTTGACGGGTGCAGTTCATTAGATAGAAAATAGTTCCTACATGAAACTGCTCACAACAAGGTCTGTGGATAATCTTGAGTAACCGGGTCATGATTTCTGGAAAGAGTCGTCGCTGTTGAGTTTTTCAAATGTATTTTTTGGAGCTTTGAGCACCACAAGCCGAGTCCCATCTAGTTCCACTATAATAGAGAGAAGGCAGACATCTCTACGGCCGATATCTCCAACACTCAGCAACTCACACCAGAACTATGTAGTTTGATAAACAGCACTACAGGTGAGAGGAAACATGTATTTTTGATTTGGGGCTGAACTGTCCCTTTAATGTCGTATCATGATTCCTGTTCAACTTGGCTTGGCTAATTTCCGTGACAATCGGAACTTTAACGAACCACTCTCAAAAGAACAGTGTACAAACACAAACATGCGTGGCTCTTTACCCCGAGGTAGGCCCAGGGCTTGGACACCTCCAGCTCCCAGTAGTGCTGTCCGTTGGTGAAGCCCTGGAAGCAGAGCACCTGCCAGGTGTGGTCGAAGCGCGCTTCGTTGGCTGTGACGGGACGTGGCCCGGAGATCAGGTGCTCCGCCCTCCGGTTCTCCTGGGACAGAGACAGGTGCCCGTTGGCTGTGCGAGGGTCAAAGGTCAGAGCGCACCGGTCTGTAATGAGGAAGAAAGGAATCAGAAATCTCATAATTAATGTCATCAAAGCACTGAAGCTTATTTCCCTGCTGCACTTTTGCAAATGAATTACATCCAGAAGAACCAGAGAATCAGGTAAACACTTGGAACAAAAACAGTCTAAAATGTTGGAAAGGACTTACAAGCACTGAGGCCCTCCTTCCCACCAGGGTGGCATGGAGCAGCCGGACTGGGAACCACAGCTAGGACCGGCCTCTTATCCTGAGGAGAACCTGGAGACCCAACGACAAGCTTGAGAACACGGGAGCAAACATTGGGGAACCAACTGCTGAAGAAGGGGACATCATTCCTGAGGGCACATTACCATCTTTGTCCGGACCCATGGCGGCGCTCACGGCTTTCTCGAGGTCTTCAGACACCAGCTTGGAGACTCGGGACAGGACTTCTGTGACGCCGTTTAATCGCTCTTGAAGGTTTGACGTTACATCTGTGGGGATATCTTGGAAACGTGGAACTTCTATGACCATTGATTCCTGTGAAGAGATGTGCATTTGAAAGAAGATCTTGAATATCTGGCGGTTGATGATATTCTTCCCCTCGTGTTTGTAGATGAGGGCATCTGACTGTTTCTGTCTGACTGCAATATAGTCGTAGTGTTACATTACACTCTTTCTATTAAAGGGATAGTTCCGGTGTTTTGAAGTGGGGTTGTATGAGGTACTTATCCATAGTCAGTGTATTACCTTCAGTATTACCGCCCCTATATTGGAGAAGCAGACAGGAGTTACTGCACGGAAGCAAAGCAATGTACTTCTGTGGACTGGGGCTGCAGCAAAACATATTTTAGACACCTAAAAGGAAGGCTCACCTAAAGAAATCTATATCCATTTAAGTGTACGCTATACTTAGAATATTTCCACCGCTTTATCATGCCGTCAGACAGCCCTTTCCGATGGGGAACACCAGCTGCATCTATGCTCTCACCAAAGCCACCAGACTCCATTGAAAAAACCTGTAATTTTACCTCGCAGAACACGGGGGTAACTGGTCTACCGCTGCCTCGATCGGTTAGTTTGTTTGTGTTATTGTGTGACTTTGGTTAGTTCGTATTCACCGAAGTCACACAATAGCACAAACAAGCTAACAGATCAAGGCAGTGGTGGATCAGCAACTCTTGTGTTCTGCGGGGAAAAATTTACTTTTTTTTTTAAATGGAGTCTGGTGGCTTCAGCATAGATGGATACAACGGCTTCAGCTCCCAGTCGGAAAGGGCTGTCTGACAGTAAGGTAAAGCAGTGAAAATATTGTAAATACAGTATAGTGCACTCTTTAAACTGATATGGATTTTTTTTAGGAGAGCCTTTCTTTTAGGTGTCTAAAATAAGTTTTGCTGCCCCCGCCCACAGCAGTACATTGCTTTGCTCCTGTGCGGTAACTCCTGCCAGACCATCGTCTACTGTAGGTAGTACACTGACTATGGATAAGTACCTCATACAACCCCACTTCAAAACACCCTTTAAGCTATCCCCTTTAAGCTAAATGATAGTGTAAAGGCAGGGCTACAAACCTTGATGAGCTCTGTGTCAGAGAGGTTAAGAACAGCTGCTATCTGTCCCTGGCTCTCTCGGAGTATCTGGGAGCGCTCCTTGAGTTCAGCTAGCCGTGCCTCCGCCTCCGTGATGGCAGCTTCTTTCTGCTCCTCGGTAGAGAGCTCTGTATCCTGCTGCTTGTCAGCCAGTATTTTAATCAAGCTGGAGAACTTGACACTGACCCAGGTGGAAGTCTGCTGAAGAGTCACCTGTTGATGGAAAATGTAGAATCGCACACCTGCTTTGAGAAATCTGGTTAATGGTGTCCGGTCCTTATTCTTTGCTCCCGGCCTTTTTTTTATTATTATTTATCCACAATGATATCAAGCTTCTGCTGCAGCCAGTGGCGGACTCGGGCTGTCTGAGGGGCAGGGGCGAAAAAAATAAAAAGGGCACCTGCTGCATGCGATGGGGCACCAGCGTGCAGAAAGTTTTCTAGCATGTAGGGCAGCCTATATGGCACTACATCACATTTTCTCCATTTAAAAAGGGACCCATTAGTGCACCGCAGCTCATTTTCTCTACTGGAGGGGCATCCAAGAGGACACTTTATCCTGTTTTCTCCACTAGAAAGGCACCCAGAGGGCACTTCATGATGTTTAATCCACTAGAAAGGCACCCAGAGGGCACTTCATGATGTTTACTCCACTAGAAGAGGGCACATCATGATGTTTACTCCACTAGAAGAGGGCACTTCATGATGTTTACTCCACTAGAAAGGCACCCAGAGGGCACTTCATGATGTTTAATCCACTAGAAGAGGGCACTTCATGATGTTTACTCCACTAGAAGAGGGCACTTCATCCTGTTTTCTCCACTAGAAAGGCACCCAGAGGGCACTTCATGATATTTACTCCACTAGAAGGGCACCAAGAGGGCACTTCATTATGTTTTATCGACCATAGGGGCATCCAAATGGGCACCTTTGCTGCGTTTCTTTCGAACGATCTCTTAGAAACATAGTAAGAGTTGACTACTCTTAGTAACATAGTAAGAGTTGACTACTCTTTGAGTTATGACACCTATCTGACAGGTTGGGAAAACCTGTTAGTTTGAAGCATAGTGATGCCTTTAGCCTACTTTCACAGAGGGACAAGCTCAAATTGGGGGGTTTACCTTAGCCTGACTGATATTCTCAGTCAAGTCGTTTATACTTTTCTGCGTCTCTTCAGCCAGTTTCCCCACCTCCTTACTCTTCCTTTCCAGCAGCAGCTGTAGAGAACACACGTCAAGTTTAGACACTTTACACAGTCACAATCGCGGTGATGCTGGAGTAAAGTGGACAGTGTCATAACTGGACTATTACAATAGCAGCTGAGCAGCTGTGGGTTACTATACCTCTTGAACTTCCCTCTCTGCCTCCAACATGACCTTCTCGTGGTTCCCGCATTCGGAGATGCCACACTCGCAGCACACAGACATCTTGCACTGCTTGCAGTAATAAACCAGAGGCTTTTTGTGGCGGTCGCACAGCAGCATGGCTCTCGCCCCTTCGCCTGCCCTCATGAGCGACTCTCTACAGGGGTGGCCTGTGCTGTTTGCAGCCTCAGTCAAGACTGACATGGACACATTACGCTTGAGAATGGGCCTGGTGTCAAACTCCGCCTTGCAGATGGGGCAATGAGCTCCGATACCAGCCTTGCTCTTGGTGTCCCAGTGAATGGTGATGCAGCTTTGACAGAAGGTGTGACCGCAGGGGATGGTCACAGGGATCCGGTAATGGTCCAGGCATATGATGCAGGTCAGGTTTTGATTGTGAGGCTCCATCTCTGCAGGGAGAGCAGACATCTCTGTAAGAAAAAAAGAAGAGGTTGGTCATGATGTGATGGAAGTTGAACAGATCAGTGGATCATATCCATACCAGAGCAGCAGTGTCGATGAAATGCATATCAGTCTATCATGGTTAAAAGTAAAAGACAGATTTACTGCATCGTTGCTTAATTTAATTAGAAACATATCGGTAACTAAATTGCCAAGGGTATTATATAATCAATTACGCTTCAGTTGTGATGAACATGAGTACAGTACCAGGCATGCCACTGAAGGAAGATTCACACTTCCGAAGGTGAAAACTAACATGTTGAAAAGTACTGTAGTGTACAGAGCAATGGTGAAATGGAATAATCTGCCAAGAAAATAGCAAAAATCTATTACAAATATTATTGAAAAAACATCTCCTAGCTGAACAGCTCTCTGTGTCTGCTGATATTTAGCCAACATCAAATCATAAAAAGGTTTAATGTTGGATAAATACAAAGTCCCGTTAATACATATGGTAAAATAAGTTGTTGCTTTCTTGTTTTGGTATGATTTCGTATTTTGACATAATATGCTATGGTCCAACCACTAATGAGTCATATTTACCTCTGCACTCTGTGAATAGTATTAACTAGAACCTATAGGTCCTGTGTTGTGTGTTGGGTTGTGTCCTGAATATTGCTGTGTTTTGTTGCTGTGTTTTGTTGCTGTGTTTTGTTGTTGTGTTTTGTTGCTGTGTTTTGTTGTTGTGGTCATTGTTGGTAAAGATTGTAATGTGATTGTGTACTGAAATGTAGCCTAACAGTTCAAAGTGATTTAAGTGGACTCCAGGAAGAATAGCTGGGCTTCAGCCACAGCTAATGGAGATCTGAATAAAAGATAAAGATACATCATAGCAGTAATGTAACTGCCTTATCATCACTGTATTAACAGGTTCATATCACATTTAAGCCCTTTATATAGAAACAGTCTCTCAGAAAGGCAGAAAAAATATCATTAAATGTGTGTTAGAGCCAGTTATCAGACTGTGCAACAGCAAAGGCACAGCACAGCAGCAACACAAGTCTCAGTCCAGATGCTAACGAGGTCTACAGTAGCACACAGTAACTCAGCTGAGTGGAAGGAGAAGCTAATGTTAGCTAACGTTAGCCTGCAATCAAGTCAGCTCAGTGAGCTACTGTAGGACGAGAGGACACATAATAACAGTCAACACATTAAAACAAATCTGCTGATTTAACTGTAACTAAGCGCTAACCTTTACTCTATACATTATGTATAACACAAAAGGACACAGTATTCATTCTTACCACTTCAACAGAGAAATACATTCGTGCACAGCATCTGTGTGGATCCTGGATGACAATAACGTCACATGACGCTTACCTGATGACGACAGACGCAAAAACGATGCCTTCAAGTGCTGTCGGGAAAATCGAAAAACACTAGTAAACAGACTCGTAGACGACGTTGTCGTTACAACCGTGTAACACACGCTGATACATTGAACACTGTTAGTGTTACAGTGGGACATATATTCAGTCTGCTCTCATTTATTTGCTTTATTCGCGTTATAAAGTGATTACAAAACAAGTGAAGACATGTGCAGGGACATATATATATATAACAAAAAGACCAAAATATATTATACGGAGAAAGACAAATAACAAAGTACAAAAACAAAACAAAACAAAAACAACACAAGGGGATAAAAACAGGTTGAAGAATGTGTGTGTGTGTGTGTGTGTGTGTGTGTGTGTGATGTGGATAATGGGTGTGTGTTTGGCATTGAATGATGCTAGATGGTCATATATGACATATATCTACTCTTAAACATACTGTACACATGCACACATATCCATACACACATACAGATATCCTTCCTTTTATGTGTAGAGCATAGGGGGAACAAAAACAAAACAAATAGAAAATAAATGAGTAAAATATATGTATAATACAGTATATATACATACACATATATATTAATAATATGAATAATAATAAAGATGATGATGACGATGATGAGGTCATGATAATAATATCAATAACAATAATAATACCAACACTTACAATAATAAGTGAGATAAATAAGTACATTGAACAGTGTTATTGTTACAGTGTTACATTTGTAACAATGATATTCAGTCTGCTCTCATTTATTCGCTTTATTCGCATTATAACATTGCAAACAGTCCTGTTTGTTTTAACAGTAATACATAATTACTCACAAAGTATATACAACGTATAAATGTTCTTTTTTGAATTATGTACGACAGAGGTGTGCTAAAATAAATAAGACGTAACATATGATATGTTAGTGTTATTGTCTGCTAGCAGACTAAGGGTTAATAAGAGCTACAGAAAACATGAATGCGCACGGACTCGTTTGTCCTCTCTCGACCACCGTACCTTCTGAAGGGTTCAGTCCAAGATGGCGCTGCGCGGTGTCTGTGCCGCTGCCTGGAGAACTGGAGCAGATTTAGGGGTCACTAATGCGAGGACATTTGTCACAACAGGTATTGTAACGATATTACTAAATAATATTGAGTTTACATTAAGGAGGTTCGTGCCCGGGCTTCAGTATAGCATGTCTGTCCGGTTACATCATGTTGAAGCTGACCCCGCTACATGCTCTGCTCGTCTGTGGAGAAACATTCCGCCAGACTCCATAGAAACATCTGACGATTAAAGGTGAACTTGGTGCTGCAGTGGTCGGCAAAGGGAAATATATCTTAAGAACGAGATCCGAGACGAGAGGGGTATCTATCTCACATATCGGCTACCATTCAAAAATAAATAAATAAAATAAAATGTTATTTCTCACTGTTAAAGCACAACTTGGTCTGACCCCAGAACACATGATGGATCTCTTAACACCCTATGCACCTGTACGTGGTCCGAGATCACCTGATCAGCTACTTCTTGCTGTTCCCAGATCCACATTGTGAGAAAAGGCGATCAGGCTTTTGCTGTCAGGGCTCCCAAACTCTGGAATGCACTTCATCATCTAACTCTGTATCCACTTTTAATAAACATTTGAAAACACATTTTTTTAGGATAGCATTCCTATAAGTAGAAGACTGGGTATACATCCGTTTCTGGACGCATGTGTACATTTATACACATTTATGTATATATACTGTATAATTGTTTTATCAACTAGTCCTACCATTTTACCACTTCTATTATTATTGATATGTTCTGTGATCTTCTGTTTTAGCAGTTACCATATCTTTTACTTTATTTATCTGCTTTTATTGTCTTGTGAAGCACTTTGTAACATCTGTTTTGAGAAGTGCTATATAAATAAATGTATTATTATTATTATTATTATTATTATTATTATTATTATTATTATTATTATTCAGGGTTCCTCCATTGGTTCGAACTATTGGTTTGAGGAAACCCAAGGAGAACCAAACATGAAAGGTGAAACAAGTGCTATTTGACTACCTAACTGTTGGGGGTGTTTCCACATGAACAGCATTCCTCTGCAGACAGATACCTCCTTTGGGTCCTATGCCCAATGAGGAGATAGATGTCGAAAACCTGGAGTCATTAGAGAAGTATCGCAGCTATAATCGTTACCTCCGACAAGCTGAGGAGGCAAAGAACCAGCCTGCCTGGTGGAAGACCTACAGGAGCTACGTGGAAAAAGCTGATCCTGAGCATGGTGAGAAATAAAGGAGGGAGCTGCTGTTGACGGTGATAAACATGTCAGTGGTCAACAATTGTACGCTGTCACAGTTTAAACTAGTCTTGTGTTGTTGCAGGTGCGGAGAAAGTGGACATTGGACTTCCGTACTGTCGACCCAACAGGACCAAAGAAGTGAGGGAGAGGAAGCAGGTGATGAAGGACAACAAGAAGAATGTTGAGCTGGAGAGGGCTGCTCGTCTGCGCACTTGTAAGCTCACTCACCATAAAGGGAATACTTTAAGGGTAACTTCAGTATTTTTCAAACTGGACTTTATTTTCCCATGTTTTTGTGTCTAAAGGACTAGTAGCGACACCAGTTTCTGACACTGGTCCAGTATTGAGGTAGAAGCAGTAGACAGCAGCTGCTCACGGGCTGCAATATGGTGCTATTGGGGCAAGCTGGCACCGTCATTTTCTACCAGATTGACGTTCACTAAAAGTGCTTGTTTTTGCCATGACAGATTGTGATTGTTATTATAAGTGTCTGACATTATGGAAAGAGTCTCGCTCAAGGAGAAGTCTCATTCTGAAATCTGGTGAGGTGACGTGTTGCCGGAATAGTGGAATACATCCATGGTGGCAACGCGAGTGCCAGCCGGGCAGAGTTTGTTGTTGGAATACAGAAAGTGTAGCTTAGTGTTATCTAAAAGATTTTCGATGTCATGGCTGAATATTTATATGATTTCCACAATGTGGAGTTGATCTGATACCAATACCAGTATCAGAAATGCGTCCAATACTTCCCAAAATTCGGTGTCGGGTATCAGCGAGTACGCCAGTCTATGTCACTGATGATCCAATATAATAATTTATTAACCCAGATAAAAATCAACTTGTTTAACCAGAAATCAGTTCTTCTTCACCGCTCCAAAACATTAGTCTTCACTGTGCTGTCGCCCTGGATGTGTCATGGCTGCCAACGGCAACTACTGTTAAAGAACAGCGAAAAATAACTGATTGCAGGTAGTTTGTCATGTGACGACAGCAAACAAGGCGAGGGAAATGTCAGCCATTTGGCAATATTTCACAGAGGAAAATCCAACAAGTAAAACTGCGATATGTAGAGTATGTAATGCTTCCGTTTCCAGGGGTGGCGCTAGTGTTGCCAAGTTCTATTGCAATCATTCTCTGTATGTATTTGTTCATGTACTATATATTTTTTCTATCACGCTGGTATCTGATTGGTACTCGGTATCGGGAAGGAAAAAATGGTATCAGAGCATCTCTAATGTGGATGAGGTCTTTGAATTAAATTTATTTGAGCCAGAGTATACGGATGTTAAGATTTCACAAGAGACTTCTCCTTGAGCGAGACACAATAACAAACAGACTGGATCTAGGCAAAAGGCAAGAAAAATGTTTTATCTCTCCGTAGGGTCCTTTCCATAATGTTGTCAGACACTTACAATGACAATCTGAGTCAGTCGCAAAAAAACACACTTTTAGTGGACATACCATTGCATTGATGCTGCTCACTTGCCCTCGCAGCTCGTTACAGCGCTCTCCCTCAATACTGGACCAGTTTCAGCAATTGTTGTCCCCGTTAGTCAATTAGACACAAAAACATGGGAAAATAGGGTCACGGTTGAAAAATACCAAAGTTAACCTTTTAAGCGTTTTAACTGATAAGTGACTAAATTGGTTAACTTTGTTTCTCCAGTTAAGATCCCTCTGGATCGAGTGCAGGAAAGCTGGGAGAAGAGCAGCGGTCCGTTTCATATAAAGAGACTGGCAGACCACTACGGGGTCTTCAGAGATCTCTTCCCCATGGCATATTTTCTACCTCAAGTCTCACTCCGCATCTGCTATAGCCAGGACAACGGTGGCCAAGTGCATTATGGGAATCGGCTGACACCAACAGAAGTGCGTAAAAGGACTGGAAGTTTTAGCCTATAATTGATGTATCTAAGGGTCAAGGCCACCTAAAGTTAAACTTCCTCTCTGCGTCCTCTAACACATCATCCCCTCCCTGCATGTCTATTTAATTATATTCACTTCTCTGCTCTGTATCCATCTTTTATATGTCTTCTCTGACCGTATTCTTTGCCTTGTCTTTGCTGTACTTTTCTCTCCAGGCAGCGTCTGTCCCTCAAATCAGCTTCGAAGCGGAGGAGGGCTCCCTGTGGACCCTCTTGCTCACCTGTCCAGGTGAGCATCAGCTATCACAGGAGGCCACCAGACTGAGATAATCAGCAACAGTCTATATTGCCTTTTAGGAATAAAATCAACACATATAATTGATTGTTCATCTTCTTTTTCAGATGAGCATCTTCTGGATAATGAGGCAGAATACGTCCACTGGCTAGTGTGAGTACTTCAAGTCATTGTGTGCTCTTTTTTATACACATTTACCAAGTTGTTTTTACAAGGTGGAATATTCACAGACGAGCATTTTGTATTTTTGTGTCGTTTATTCGTCACACCCCCTAACGTGTAAAAATTCCGCTCAATATCTCATCAGCGCTGTCTCACAAACACGTACCATTCACGTTCAAAATCCAAGATTACATCAAATAGCATTAAAGAATGGCAGAACAGAGCGCCAATAGTTTTAATATCATCTTCTAATAGTGTGCAGATATCACCAAGTAGGATATTAGTTTTCATAAAGGTGTTGTGTGATAAATTGCTGCAGTGAACATGACATGACTTATTAATTTATTTATGGTTTATTAGATAGGGACAGATACAGTATACATAGACATTTGAAAACAGCTATCCGATGCAACTATCACACTGTTTCCAGTGTGCCACCGCCACACACACTCTGCTTCCTCCAGTCACCTCCACCCGGAAATTAGCAAAGTGTGGAAATAAAGCCAGTGATAGCTCTCACATAATCGTTACACTCCATATCCTCATTATCATTATCAGTCCCAATCATAATGCAGGACAAGTTCACCATAACAACTTAAATAAATTAATTAATTATGTTCACCTATCAAACTTATTTTTTCTAATGATATCCAGAGTGGGGGGATATTACTGATTGTCACGATCATTTTGAAAAGTTGTGAATGGATCAGTCCGACTGCTGTAAACATTAAACACAGTGGTGACACTCGTAACATGCTGCATGATGGACGTACCGGCACTGTGAGGACTACGTGAATGACAGAATCAGGAGGGAACGAGTGTTCAGAGACCTCCTCACCCACAAGCTCCTCAATCTCTGTGTCAGAAAAAAACATTTCTTGGTCTTCCTCTCGGTAGTCGCCGTGATTCACTGTAAAGATCCAACAGGCTCATTCACATGCAGAAACATTCATGAGGTGCTTTGCATCGACCATTTATGGTTGAATGTGGGCGTGTAGAGGGCAGGATAGGAGGCTGATCCACGTGTGCACATTTCCAGGTGGACTGTGGTTTATAAATGAACATTGCCTGCAGGTGTGCGTACGTACAGTTTCAAGTCTGTTTTTTTTTTGGTGCACCCCATTTTCGGCTCTTGTGCGCACGTACATTTTGAGTATGGATCCCTCGCACTGTTTTATAAATGAGACCCCTGGACTTTTCAGTGAAGTAGGAGACATCTTGTGTCCAGCAGTTAAAGTTTTAATCAACATCTGCATATTCAAAGATTTGCCGTGTGTTTCTGTAGAGGGAACATACCCGGAGGAGCGGTGCAGGCCGGAGAGGAGCTGTGTCACTACCTGCCCCCCTTCCCTGCCAGAGGAACGGGCTTCCACCGCTACATTTATGTCCTCTTCAAGCAGGAGGGACCCGTCAACTTCCAGGAGGATGTCAGGCCGTCACCATGGTGAGCAATCCACTCAGCGTACAGACAGGAAGCTGGTGCTCTTAGTTCAAGTTCAAGTTTAGTTTATTGACACATACACATTGACATGGCAGTGAGATTCTTTGTTCCTGTTTGTTACTCTCTCATCCCTGTATAATAAACAATCGATCAATCAATCAATTGAATAACAATAATGAAGTAAAATATAATCATCATTATAAACATAAATATAGCAGCAACAATAGCAAATTGTGCAAATAAACTGCTATACATCATTCACTCATTACTGCATAGGATAAGTGATCAAATTGAGTTTTTCCTTTTTCTAGTCATGCAAATATCTACCTTTTAAATATACTTTGCTTGTTTTTTCTTGTGATGCTCAAATAGTCTGTTGTGATGATCATGATTATGTTATTGGACTCAATCGCCAAAACATGTTCCACCACAGGAAGTGAGATATTTACCAGCATGAAGTGATAAATTGAAAACATCTCAGAAAAAGGACATTTTCATGTAATTTAACCAGGTGTTTCAACCACATTGTGGTGTCGCATTATTATCATTATTTCTTTTTTGGGGTTTTTTCTATCATTCTGTAGCTTCCAAGTGGCGTTCCGTATATATTCAAATCCAAACATTAAAATGTTGGTTGAAATATGTACAGTATGTTTTAGAGTCAAAGTGCTATTTTCCCAAGCCCTTCTTAAAAAATTTTCCCACATGATCTGACGTAGGTTTCTGCATGATGACGCTGCTACATATATAGTATATATACATCCTTATAGTCAGTGTATTATATACAGTTACTTAGATTGCGGTTGGCATGCTCCTAGTTTTTAGAAGCAGACAGGAGTACTGGCACGGAAACTAAGCCATGTACTGCTGTGGACGCCCCGGTTTAGATCTGAAAGTCACACAATAACGCAAATAAAATTACTGTTTTTGTAAATTGAGTCTGGTGGCTTTGAAGACAGCGATATAACGGCTTCAGTTCCCCGTCAGAAAGGTCTGTCTGACGGCAAGGTAAACCAATGAAAATATTCTAAACTTAAACTGATATTATTGTTGGTTTTTTTAGATGGCTAAAATTTGTTTTTCTGCCGCTTTACCTCGCCGTCAGACAGCCCTTTTCGTAAAGGAACTGAATCGGTTATATCGCTCTCTTCAAAGCCACCAGACTCAATTCACAAAACTTTTAATTTTAGCTTGCAGAACACGGGAGTATACATACAACCCCACTTCAAAAACTCTGAACTAACCCTTTCTGTTATTTCCAAACTTAGCTGTGCTAAGTTAGTGCTAGCGTTCACATTATTCATAACCTTATTGATTAGCTTCATTTGGTAATCTACGTCACTGCTTTTTGCTAACGGGCAAGCGGACATTTCCATTAGCAAACAACAGAAAAGAATGCAGATGGACCCGGACTTAAAGCATGAGAGTGTGCAATTGTCAGCGGCCATGAAATTTCTCAGCAAACTGTATTCGCAAGCATAACATTAGTGCGTTAGTTCATGTTTGATATAGCTACAAAGACACTAAGCAGCATGTGTTGTCTCTCCCCCCCTCAGCCATTCTCTGGTGGATCGTTCATTTAAGACGATAGATTTCTACAGGAAGCACCAGGAGCTCATGACGCCTGCAGGCTTGGCCTTCTTCCAGTGCCAGTGGGATGAATCCGTCACCAATACCTTTCACACCACGCTCAGTGAGTCACGCTAATACTCACAAACAAAACACAAGTTTGGCCTCGTCACATTTTCCTCATTCTTCCTAGATTTTAGGAGCAAAAGTTTGTGTGTGTGCTCGTCTATTAATAACGAAGCCTGTGTGCTGTGTCTTCTCCCTGTAGACATGAGGGAGCCAGTGTTTGAGTTCATCCGGCCTCCAGTGTACCACCCTCCACAGGTCAAATACCCTCATCGACAGCCCCTACGCTACATGGACAGATACAGAGATGGAGAGGAGCACACCTATGGAATATATTGATCATGAGAGACACACACATACACACACACACACAGAGTTGAGGAAACAGGTGCATTTCCTTGCAAATGTGTAGTCATGCTTGGCATATTTATGTTAAAGAAATAAAAGCATTTTTCAACTGTTCTGTTTATATCTGCTACGGAGGTTATGTTTTTTGGTCCTGTTGGATCGAATGTCTGTTTTTTTTAGTTGGAAATAGACAGCAGGATATTTGAAACATTTGTTTGGATACAATGTTTCACCATCATACACCCTCGCTCAGGTGACCCAGTTGGAGTTGATCCCAGCAGCATCGGCCCATGGATCACCCTTCCTGATCTATAGCCATCTCGAGGCCTTCTCAGCAGCCCTCTGTGGTGGACTTCGTGGCTTTTTTTCTTCGCAGCTCTAGAGAAGTTGGGTGTGCACTCTGCAGAGTGAACGGCCTGCGAAGCCTCTGCATCCTACCTCGATGGGCTCACAGCGAGCTCACATTGATTACTAGTGGAGAATAAGCTCCAGAGTCATATTTGTCAAACTGCCAAAAGTGAAATTTTGGACTTAAAGGTACAGGGTGTAGGATTTGGCGACATTTATTGCAGATTGAAACCAACTGCAAAAACCTCTCATCTCAATCCACCCTCAAGAACTACGACGGCATTCAGGTAACGTAAAAACGCAGAAGGCTCTCTTTAGAGCCAGTGTTTGGTTTGTCCGTTGTGGGCTACTGTAGAAACATGGCGGACTCCGTGAAGAGGACCCGCTCCCTGTGTAGATATGAAGGGCTCATTCTAACCTAATGAAACCACAATGTTTCTTATTTTTCAGGAGATTATACACTAATGAAAATATAGCGATGAATACTATATTCCATATCTGCTAACAGATCCCCCAAAATGCTACACACTGCAGAGCCTACATGTGGTCACTTAAGACCTGTTTTTATTATCCTCGGAAGAGAGATACGTACAAACCCAGGATCTAGAATCCAAATTTTAAAATTGGGAGATGGTGCATCTCTCTGGCAAATGTGTTCCAAGAATATTTTTCACCATTGCCATGTGGCTACAGATCCTAATGCAGAAGAGACATTTTTGAACTTCTTCTGTTGTTGAAATGACAGATTTAGAGGATTGTGAACCCTAGGAGGACGTATGTGCTCTTGTAGTTCGACATTGATACTCAATAGTTAGGTCAACATGCCTGCTCTTCTATACATTGTTGAAACCAAAAAACAAAGTTTTCTTTCTTCAAATTTTGTTCATTCTCTTCCCATGAGGAGAATCCTACATTATTATTATTATTACAGACAACACTTTCTTCTAAATTGTCTGGCTCATTGATACAAGTTTGAACCAATGTTGAATACCCCTACGGACTGAATGAGTAGTTGAACTGGTGGTGTCCAGCAGATTCATGCTAGTTTTTCAGCATGTTTCAGACTGATTGTCTGGTGCAGTCTGCATTGACAATGATAGACGTCAAAGGCTATCCAGCTTTCCAGGATTCTCTAAGTAGCATAGGTATTAAGTAGTCAACAACAACAAAGTGCAGGGCTGGCTCTAGCCCTTTTGGTGCCCTGGCGAAATTCTGATTTGGAGCCCCCACCCTGGTGTCTGATATTGTTGGCCAAGTGTTTAGTCGGTTTCACTACAATTTACACTTTTATCGCAGATGAAAAAGTGAGTAAGAGGGTTACAGGGGTGAAAAGTGTATTTCTTTCTTTATTTGTTCATTTTCTACCTCACTGTAGAAAATGAGAAAGGACTTTAAAAAAAATATATTACTTTTTTTAGAGGACAACCAGTGCCCCCAAGAAGGTTGCGCCCTACATGACTGCCTATTATGGCCTATGCCAAGGGTCAGCAACCTTCAGCTCCGGAGCCTCAGCGTCTCTTTAGCCCCTCTCCAGTGGCTCCCTGTGGATTTATAAAAATGGAAATAAATAACTGTTTATTGTTTACATTTTTCATTTTTATTTATCATTGTTGTAGGTCTATGGTACGACAGAACGACGAAGTATGAGGGCCACATTGAGGACAAAAAAAAATAATCTGAGATTTCGAGAATAAAGTCATATTCCGAAAAAAAAAAGTCAAAAGTTCATGAGAAAAAAAGTTGTAATATTATGAGAATAAAGTCAAAAGGTTAAGAGAAAAAAAGTCGTAGTATTATGAGAATAAAGTCAATATTATAAAGTAGTAATTTTACGAGTTATTTTCTTTTTTTCCTGTAATGTTATGATTTTATTCTCGTAAAATTACGACTTTATTCTCATAAAGTTATGGCTTTATTCTCGTAATATTACGACTTTTTTCTCGTAAAGTTATGGCTTTATGCTCGTAATATTACGACGTTTTTTTCTCATCAAATTATGACTTTATTCTGGAAATCTCAGATGTTTTTTCCCTCATTGTGGCCCTAATACTCCGTCGCACATTTGCACTTTGGTCCTCACTGCATTAGACTTATATACGATATACTTAGATTATAAACTGTGTTACCTTCATCACAATGCTCAAATGTTTTGCAGCTCCAGACAGATTTTATTATTTTTTTTGACTAAAATGGCTCTTTCGATAGTAAAGGTTGCCGACCCCTGGCCTATGCGTTAAGCTGGCCCTGACACAGTGTTGAGGTTTGGCTCCAGTCTTGATTGGCTATATGTTGTGCAGACCACCAGGTGTCACTGTGCCTGCAGCTTCGCAACAAAAAGAAAGAAAGCCCCAAAGCTTTAAGGCTTCATCCACCCATCACTACACAATAGAGGTTGGTGAGCTCACATAAATCCCAGCACAGCTCTGCACTCCTTCAACCTGAGTAGATCAAATCAGCCGCAAGAACTGCAAAACACCTGTGTGGATGTACAGGGCTATAATATCTATAATAATATATTTTACAAGGTGATAATACATTATATCTTTAGCCATGCTAGCAGCATGCGTCTCTCAACAGCTATTAGATGGATTGCTATTAAATTTGCTTCACATGTCCAAAGTCCACAGAGGATAAATTCTAATGACTTTAGTGACCCTCTGATATCTCCTTTAAAGTTTCAGTAGGCAGAATGGTTTTGGCCTCATTTGGGCAAAAATTCCAAAATAACTTTTCAGCATAATTCAAGTGTTCTGAGAGACTTCTGCACCTCCTCATGGCTGTTTTCCGGCTTTAAAAAATCTCACCCATGACGGGAGACTTTGGCCAATCAGAGGTCATTTCAGAGAGAGAGCGTTCCTATTGGCTGTTCATTCAACGGAGGCAGCTGTCAATCACTCGCAAACTCCGACCAAACGGTCAAACTAGGCAGCGCTGATCATATTATCAATATTCTGTTACTGTAATGCCTATTTCTTGCCTCAAATGTTTTCAGAATCATCTTGTAGTGCACTGTTTAGCTGTAAAATGAGAAAGTTTGCTCCAGCTGGTGGGCGGTGCTTGGTATTTCCTCAACTGATCTCAATACAAACGTTCTCATTTTACAGCTGAACAGTACACTACAAGATGATTCTGAAAACAGTAGAGGCGAGAAATAGGCATTACAGTAACAGAACATTGATTCATATTTGATCAGCGCTGCCTAGTTTGACCGTTTGATCAGAGTTTGCGAGTGATTGACAGCTGCTCAGAGACGGCAAGGCTCCAGATCAGCTCTGATTGGTTGTTTTCCTCCGGCCTGGGAAATCTTGCAGATGCCACAGAGGACACAGAGGCACATGATTTTTTTCTTGTCTCAGATTACCTGTCTCATGCACTACTGTCAGGATATAGTGACTATTTTATAAAAATAACTTATTTTTTTTAATCATATTTGCTCAAATTCTACCTACTGCTGCTTTAAATAAATGTAGTACAGTAAAAATACAATATTTAAGTTCTGTAAATTAAAAATTAAAAGTAAATTGGTTTAGCCAGACGTTTCCTTCTTGTACAGAGTCCTGTGTGTGTACGTTGGGGTGGGATTGTTCATTTTTTTCCTAGTCGCCATCCTCCCAAATACAGCCTTTATTGTCTCAAGAGGAGGGATATCTTCCATTTGACCCTTTTTATGGAGCTTTCTAATTGTTTGGACCTACTTTGAGATATTTAATATTACTGTATGATTGCTCTTCAACATACATCCAAAACAAGTAATATGAAATACATAGCACATTCTCTGAGTTTTATGATCTGATAAATTGAATCACATTTGTTTGTCACAGGAAGGGCTGAATCTCAGCTACCAGAGAGAGCCAATTAGAGCTGATCAGCAACAGCTGTTCCACCTGCATGATGGGAGGTATTTATTAAACTTGCATGTGGCACTGGCAGAACTTTTTCCTGGTGACTGGAGCGATGGGATCTGTCTGGGCCTTGCTTATTTGTGTGCTGACTGCTTGGCTTGCCAAAGGTATTTTATGTTCCTTCTGTTTGAAGCTTTTATGTAAGAAATTGGTAGTGGAGTGTAGCAAATGTAAGGTTAATTACTCAAGTCCTGAAAATGTCTACAAGTTTGTGACTATGTGCCATCAAACAGCAGTTTGATTAACAGCAACTGCACTGTCCATATAGGCTTTTGTTTGCCGGTTGGTGGCACAAATGAAAGACGTGAAAATGGACAGCAGAGGAGAATAACGGGTAAGAATATTAGTAACAATCTTTCCGGAGCTACATTCTGACACTAACTTAGTTTCTTTGGTACAACAGATCTGTTTCCCGATGAGGTCTCCATACAGAAGGCCCTTGCTCTTTTCCAGTCAATGGAGTCCATGTTAGAGGGAGATGCTAAAGAAGGTGAGCAGGTCCTGTTAAACCCTACTGGAAAAATGCAAGTTTGTGTTGAGCCTTTAGGATTATTGGCATCACAGTTTTCATTAATGCTTTATCTGGCTTTGGGTACTGGGATTTCAACAGAATTTCTGTCTAATTAAAGCTACATTGACCATACAATGTCAGGTATACCGCTGCTGTTGTCTATTTAAAATCATGCACACAATTATATTATAGTATACTTACATACTATGACATCACGGATGCAGTGAGAGCTCAATATCCTATCAATAATCAAGTTGTAATAAAACCAAATTATTTTAAAGGGGAACAACGCTATTTTTCAAGATGTATACATGTTATTCCTATATGCTCTAACACAGTCCAAAAATATTAGTAAACATGAACAACTACCAAATCAAAAACTAGAGTGCTAAAACTCAAACTTGTGATGTCATAGGGTAAGTCTGGAGCTGCTCCATGGAGCAGTTTCAGACTTTATACCCTTTATACCTTATACCCATCACAAGTTTGAGATTTACTTCTCTGGAGTCTGGTCACCTTTTAAGTCTTTTGGGGCAAATCTAAGTTAAGTCTGAGAGCAAGTCTCACATACAAGTTTTTGCTTGAAAGTCTGTTTAGCAGTGAATTGTCACAGCACTGTAAAAGTCTTAAGAACTTGGAACATCACTCAATTTATTTAAATTCTCAATTGTTTATTAATCAAATTCTTTCAGTGCAACTGGAAACCAATGAAGTGGAAGCTGAGGCATCAGTTGGCCAACTGAAACATCCTCTGAACAGCATTGGCAAGAAGAACCAGACGGCTGGCGAAGGCGGCATTGGCAAAAAGAACCAGACGGCCAGCGCCAGCCAGGAGATCCATATGAACAGCAGCAGTGGCCCTGAGAGCCAGACGGCCGGAGGCAGCGGCATTGGCCAGAGGAACCAGACGCCCAGCGGCGGTGGCATTGGCCAGGCGGCCAGCGGCAGTGGCCAGGGGAACCAGACGACCGGCGGCATTGGCCAGGGGAACCAGACGACCGGCGGCATTGTCCCTGGCAAGGAGAACCAGACGGCCGGTGACAGCGGCCATGGCAAGGAAAATCAGAAGGCCGGCGGCAGTGGCCAGAAGAACCAGACTGACGGCGACAGCCTCAAGGTCAAGAGGAACCAGACGCCCAGCGGCGGTGGCATTGGCCAGAGGAACCAGACGCCCAGCGGCGGTGGCATTAGCCAGGGGAACCAGACTACCAGCGACAGTGGCCAGGAGAACCAGGCGGCCAGTGGCCAGGGGAACCAGACTACCAGCGGCAGTGGCCAGGAGAACCAGGCGGCCAGTGGCCAGATCCAGACGACCGGCGGCATTGTCCCTGGCAAGGAGAACCAGACGGCCGGCGACAGCGGCCGTGGCAAGGAAAATCAGAAGGCCGGCGTCAGCGGCCCTGGCAAAGAGAACCAGACGGCCGGCGACAGCGGCCATGGCAAGGAAAATCAGAAGGCCGGCGGCAGTGGCCAGAAGAACCAGACTGACGGCGACAGCCTCAGGGTCAAGAGGAACCAGACGCCCAGCAGCGGTGGCATTGGCCAGAGGAACCAGACGCCCAGCGGCGGCGGCATTGGCCAGAGGAACCAGACGCCCAGCGGCATTGGCCAGAGGAACCAGACGCCCAGCGGCGGCGGCAGTGGCCAGGGGAACCAGACGGCCGGCGGCATTGGCCAGGGGAACCAGACGACCGGCGGCATTGGCCCTGGCAAGGAGAACCAGACGTCCGGCGATAGCGGCCGTGGCAAGGAAAATCAGAAGGCCGGCGACAGCGGCCCTGGCAAGGAGAACCAGACGGCCGGCGACAGCGGCCGTGGCAAGGAAAATCAGAAGGCCGGCGGCAGTGGCCAGAAGAACCAGACTGACGGCGACAGCATGGACAGCGTTAAGGGAGCTGTTCATAAAGCAACAGAGAGGACACCTGAAGGTGATGCAGCAGATGTGGCAAAAGCGGTTAGAAATGGAATTGCATTTGGTCTTGGAACCCCAGAACTGATCACAAACCTCACTGTGTCCACATCAGGGTCTCACACGGTCACATTGAGTGTCCATTAAAAAGTAGGGAATGGGTGTGAGGAACCATGCAAGAGTATATTTTGCATATAGGATGTTTCTGCATGTACCTGCTTTTATTCATCTGCTTTAAATAAAACTCTTAACTGATATCATATATTTGTCTCCTTATTTCTCCTGTGGTGGGATCTGACATGGGATTCGATTAGTCTGCATTCGTCCATAACGAAGCCTGTGTGCTGTGTCTTCTCCCTGTAGACATGAGGGAGCCAGTGTTTGAGTTCATCCGCGCACACACACACACACACACACAGAGTTGAGAAAACAGGTGTATTTCCTTGCAAATGTGTAGTCATGCTTGGCATATTTACGTTAATGAAATTAAAGCATTTTTCAACTGTGCTGTTCTGTTTATATCTGCTACGGAGGTTATGTTTTTTGGTCCTGTTGGATCGAATGTCTGTTTTTTTTAGTTGGAAATAGACAGCAGGATATTTGAAACATTTGTTTGGATACAATGTTTCACCATCATACACCCTCACTCGGGTGACCCAGTTGGGGATGTCGATCCCAGCAGCATCGGCCCATGGATCACCCTTCCTGATCTATAGCCATCTCGAGGCCTTCTCAGCAGCCCTCTGTGGTGGACTTCGTGGCTTTTTTTCTTCGCAGCTCTAGAGAAGTTGGGTGTGCACTCTGCAGAGTGAGCGGCCTGCGAAGCCTCTGCATCCTACCTCGATGGGCTCACAGCGAGCTCACATTGATTACTAGTGGAGAATAAGCTCCAGAGTCATATTTGTCGAACTGCCAAAAGTGAAATTTTGGACTTAAAGGTACAGGGTGTAGGATTTGGCGACATTTAATGGTGTGGTTGCAGATTGCCAGATCCTCCCTTTCCAAGACTGTGGTAATGTGAGCTGCCGAGCGCAAAACCGCAATAACGGCGTTCACCTCGCTCAGAGGTCATCCTTACCGTAATAACACTACTTTAGGAGCAACGGAAGTCAGACGGCGGCTGGCGGTACGACGGTTTTGCACTCTGCAGCTCATGTTACCGCAGTTTCACAAGCGTGTCGGAGAACTACGGTGGCATTCAGGTAATGTGAAAACACAGAAGGCTCTCCCTAGAGCCAGTGTTTGGTTTGTCCGTTCTGGGCTACTGCAGAAACATGGCGGAGTCTGTGAAGAGGACCCGCTCCCTGTGTAGATATGAAGGGCTCATTCTAAGCTAAATGAAAACACGACTCTTAGTTTCAGGAGATTATACACTAATGAAAATATAGCGATGAATACTATATTCCATATCTGCTAACAGATCCCCCAAAATGCTACACACTGCAGAGCCTACATGTGGTCACTTAAGACCTGTTTTTATTATCCTCGGAAGAGAGATACGTACAAACCCAGGATCTAGAATCCAAATTTTAAAATTGGGAGATGGTGCATCTCTCTGGCAAATGTGTTCCAAGAATATTTTTCACCATTGCCATGTGGCTACAGATCCTAATGCAGAAGAGACATTTTTGAACTTCTTCTGTTGTTGAAATGACAGATTTAGAGGATTGTGAACCCTAGGAGGACGTATGTGCTCTTGTAGTTCGACATTGATACTCAATAGTTAGGTCAACATGCCTGCTCTTCTATACATTGTTGAAACCAAAAAACAAAGTTTTCTTTCTTCAAATTTTGTTCATTCTCTTCCCATGAGGAGAATCCTACATTATTATTATTATTACAGACAACACTTTCTTCTAAATTGTCTGGCTCATTGATACAAGTTTGAACCAATGTTGAATACCCCTACGGACTGAATGAGTAGTTGAACTGGTGGTGTCCAGCAGATTCATGCTAGTTTTTCAGCATGTTTCAGACTGATTGTCTGGTGCAGTCTGCATTGACAATGATAGACGTCAAAGGCTATCCAGCTTTCCAGGATTCTCTAAGTAGCATAGGTATTAAGTAGTCAACAACAACAAAGTGCAGGGCTGGCTCTAGCCCTTTTGGTGCCCTGGCGAAATTCTGATTTGGAGCCCCCACCCTGGTGTCTGATATTGTTGGCCAAGTGTTTAGTCGGTTTCACTACAATTTACACTTTTATCGCAGATGAAAAAGTGAGTAAGAGGGTTACAGGGGTGAAAAGTGTATTTCTTTCTTTATTTGTTCATTTTCTACCTCACTGTAGAAAATGAGAAAGGACTTTAAAAAAAATATATTACTTTTTTAAGAGGACAACCAGTGCCCCCAAGAAGGTTGCGCCCTACATGACTGCCTATTATGGCCTATGCCAAGGGTCAGCAACCTTCAGCTCCGGAGCCTCAGCGTCTCTTTAGCCCCTCTCCAGTGGCTCCCTGTGGATTTATAAAAATGGAAATAAATAACTGTTTATTGTTTACATTTTTCATTTTTATTTATCATTGTTGTAGGTCTATGGTACGACAGAACGACGAAGTATGAGGGCCACATTGAGGACAAAAAAAAATAATCTGAGATTTCGAGAATAAAGTCATATTCCGAAAAAAAAAAGTCAAAAGTTCATGAGAAAAAAAGTTGTAATATTATGAGAATAAAGTCAAAAGGTTAAGAGAAAAAAAGTCGTAGTATTATGAGAATAAAGTCAATATTATAAAGTAGTAATTTTACGAGTTATTTTCTTTTTTTCCTGTAATGTTATGATTTTATTCTCGTAAAATTACGACTTTATTCTCATAAAGTTATGGCTTTATTCTCGTAATATTACGACTTTTTTTCTCGTAAAGTTATGGCTTTATGCTCGTAATATTACGAAGTTTTTTTCTCATCAAATTATGACTTTATTCTGGAAATCTCAGATGTTTTTTCCCTCATTGTGGCCCTAATACTCCGTCGCACATTTGCACTTTGGTCCTCACTGCATTAGACTTATATACCCTTTTTATGGAGCTTTCTAATTGTTTGGACCTACTTTGAGATATTTAATATTACTGTATGATTGCTCTTCAACATACATCCAAAACAAGTAATATGAAATACATAGCACATTCTCTGAGTTTTATGATCTGATAAATTGAATCACATTTGTTTGTCACAGGAAGGGCTGAATCTCAGCTACCAGAGAGAGCCAATTAGAGCTGATCAGCAACAGCTGTTCCACCTGCATGATGGGAGGTATTTATTAAACTTGCATGTGGCACTGGCAGAACTTTTTCCTGGTAACTGGAGCGATGGGATCTGTCTGGGCCTTGCTTATTTGTGTACTGACTGCTTGGCTTGCCAAAGGTATTTTATGCTCCTTCTGTTTGAAGCTTTTATGTTAGAAATTGGTGGTGGAGTGTAGCAAATGTAAGAGTAAGGTTAATTACTCAAGTCCTGAAAATGTCCACAAGTTTGTGACTATGTGCCATCAAACAGCAGTTTGATTAACAGCAACTGCACTGTCCATAGGCTCTTGTTTGCCGGTTGGTGGCACAAATGAAAGACGTGAAAATGGACAGCAGAGGAGAATAACGGGTAAGAATATTAGTAACAATCTTTCCGGAGCTACATTCTGACACTAACTTAGTTTCTTTGGTACAACAGATCTGTTTCCCGATGAGGTCTCCATACAGAAGGCCCTTGCTCTTTTCCAGTCAATGGAGTCCATGTTAGAGGGAGATGCTAAAGAAGGTGAGCAGGTCCTGTTAAACCCTACTGGAAAAATGCAAGTTTGTGTTGAGCCTTTAGGATTATTGGCATCACAGTTTTCATTAATGCTTTATCTGGCTTTGGGTACTGGGATTTCAACAGAATTTCTGTCTAATTAAAGCTACATTGACCATACAATGTCAGGTATACCGCTGCTGTTGTCTATTTAAAATCATGCACACAATTATATTATAGTATACTTACATACTATGACATCACGGATGCAGTGAGAGCTCAATATCCTATCAATAATCAAGTTGTAATAAAACCAAATTATTTTAAAGGGGAACAACGCTATTTTTCAAGATGTATACATGTTATTCCTATATGCTCTAACACAGTCCAAAAATATTAGTAAACATGAACAACTACCAAATCAAAAACTAGAGTGCTAAAACTCAAACTTGTGATGTCATAGGGTAAGTCTGGAGCTGCTCCATGGAGCAGTTTCAGACTTCATACGCTTTATACCTTATACCCATCACAAGTTTGAGATTTACTTCTCTGGAGTCTGGTCACCTTTTAAGTCTTTTGGGGCAAATCTAAGTTAAAGGTCACCTATTATGCAAAATGCACTTTTCCATGTCTTTTAAACATCAATATCTGTCCCCAGTGTGTCTACAAGTCACCATAGTATCATAAAAGACCATCCTCTCTCTTTTTCTCCTCCTCCGTTTGTCCGGAAATGGGTGCAGAAAAAAAATTCGCTTTTTTCCTTGTATTCTGACGTCATTTGAGAATGCAAGCCATGTAAGGGTTTCCTGGTCGAACCAGAGCAGAACCTTCAGTAGCTGACCCCGCCCCACAGCGCGTCACTGTCTCTCCTCCTCAACTGAACTTGAGCAAAGTAGCTCCTACTGTTAGTCTGCAAGAACCAGCAGAACAGGCTTCATGTACTCCCATCATCTAAATATAACATGTTCTTTCACAAAGGCTTTATGTAATTACACTGTTTAAACAGATGATATTTATATATTATATATATTTGATGTCATGCATGTAGCAGAATACAGGTAGTAAATAGTGACTTGTAAGCAACACAACACATTTCTGTTTCACAGTCAAACTTTATTTGAGTAGACAGATGACAATATTAATTATTCACAGCATTTGTAATCATCCCACCTGCAGTTATGTTAACATGGTACAGGAGAAAGTCTTCAGCTCTGGTAAACTATGGTAAGCTAAGCTCCGGTGGTCTGTAGTCATGGTAACACAGACAGCTACTACTGTAAATAATATACCATTACTCTGATCTTCCATACATTTATCTTTTAGCAGAAATAATGAACTGACTACTGTTTCACATCTTCTATTTTCCACCCTGATGGTCGCTGTGTTTACACACCGTGTCATAGCGGTAGCATGTAGCTAACCCGTTAGCATGTAGCTACATGCTAACGGGTTAGCTACATGCTAACGGGTTAGCTCTGTATCTCCATGTAAACAGAGCTAACCCGTTAGCATGTAGCTACATGCTAACGGGTTAGCTCTGTATCTCCATGTAAACAGAGCTAACCCGTTAGCATGTAGCTACATGCTAACGGGTTAGCTCTGTATCTCCCATCTGCCCACAGCTGTCTGCTCTCAGCTGTCTGCTCTCCTCTGGGATGATTCTGTCGGTCATTTCTCACAGATGGATCTGTAAAGACAGACGTAAAACAGAGTGTATGTTTACGGTTTACAGAGTTGATGCATGAGGTAAACACTGAGCTAACTAACAGAGCTATAAATAGTATTATTTACCTGAGAGAAACAGTCAGGAAAACCTGGAATCTGGACCGCAGATGTTCATCATGTGTCGCCGATTTCTGATCAGATTCCTCCGGTAACGTGCGCTGGGTGAAGTTTCTGGTTTATAAACTTTAAAGTGGTTTATAAGCTCTATTCTAGCTCCTCTCTCTCCACTCCTCTCTCTCCCTGCTCTCAGGCCGTGAGGGGGGCGGGGAGGGTGACGCTGTGTTGTTGAGGACGTTTGATTGACAGAAAACGCTGACCAATCAGAGCAGAGTGGGAGGAGACAGAGGCTACAGACACAGAAATCAGCACTTTTGGAAATGGGCTGAAACAGAGGTTATAGAGACATGCTGGAATGCATGATCTGATTGTTTTTTTGAAAAAAAAACTTCAGAGACATGGTTTGGAGGTGTCTGAGACCTATAATAACTAGTTTAAATGGAGTATAATATGTGACCTTTAAGTCTGAGAGCAAGTCTCACATACAAGTTTTTGCTTGAAAGTCTCTTTAGCAGTGGATTGTCATAGCACTGTAAAAGTCTTAAGAACTTGGAACATCACTCAATTTATTTAAATTCTCAATTGTTTATTAATCAAATTCTTTCAGTGCAACTGAAAACCAATGAAGTGGAAGCTGAGGCATCAGTTGGCCAACTGAAACATCCTCTGAACAGCATTGGCAAGAAGAACCAGACGGCCGGCGAAGGCGGCATTGGCAAAAAGAACCAGACGGCCGGAAGGGCCAGCGCCAGCCAGGAGATCCATATGAGCAGCAGCAGTGGCCCTGAGAGCCAGACATTTTTGAACTTCTTCTGTTGTTGAAATGACAGATTTAGAGGATTGTGAACCCTAGGAGGACGTATGTGCTCTTGTAGTTCGACATTGATACTCAATAGTTAGGTCAACATGCCTGCTCTTCTATACATTGTTGAAACCAAAAAACAAAGTTTTCTTTCTTCAAATTTTGTTCATTCTCTTCCCATGAGGAGAATCCTACATTATTATTATTATTACAGACAACACTTTCTTCTAAATTGTCTGGCTCATTGATACAAGTTTGAACCAATGTTGAATACCCCTACGGACTGAATGAGTAGTTGAACTGGTGGTGTCCAGCAGATTCATGCTAGTTTTTCAGCATGTTTCAGACTGATTGTCTGGTGCAGTCTGCATTGACAATGATAGACGTCAAAGGCTATCCAGCTTTCCAGGATTCTCTAAGTAGCATAGGTATTAAGTAGTCAACAACAACAAAGTGCAGGGCTGGCTCTAGCCCTTTTGGTGCCCTGGCGAAATTCAGATTTGGAGCCCCCACCCTGGTGTCTGATATTGTTGGCCAAGTGTTTAGTCGGTTTCACTACAATTTACACTTTTATCGCAGATGAAAAAGTGAGTAAGAGGGTTACAGGGGTGAAAAGTGTATTTCTTTCTTTATTTGTTCATTTTCTACCTCACTGTAGAAAATGAGAAAGGACTTTAAAAAAAATATATTACTTTTTTTAGAGGACAACCAGTGCCCCCAAGAAGGTTGCGCCCTACATGACTGCCTATTATGGCCTATGCCAAGGGTCAGCAACCTTCAGCTCCGGAGCCTCAGCGTCTCTTTAGCCCCTCTCCAGTGGCTCCCTGTGGATTTATAAAAATGGAAATAAATAACTGTTTATTGTTTACATTTTTCATTTTTATTTATCATTGTTGTAGGTCTATGGTACGACAGAACGACGAAGTATGAGGGCCACATTGAGGACAAAAAAAAATAATCTGAGATTTCGAGAATAAAGTCATATTCCGAAAAAAAAAAGTCAAAAGTTCATGAGAAAAAAAGTTGTAATATTATGAGAATAAAGTCAAAAGGTTAAGAGAAAAAAAGTCGTAGTATTATGAGAATAAAGTCAATATTATAAAGTAGTAATTTTACGAGTTATTTTCTTTTTTTCCTGTAATGTTATGATTTTATTCTCGTAAAATTACGACTTTATTCTCATAAAGTTATGGCTTTATTCTCGTAATATTACGACTTTTTTCTCGTAAAGTTATGGCTTTATGCTCGTAATATTACGAAGTTTTTTTCTCATCAAATTATGACTTTATTCTGGAAATCTCAGATGTTTTTTCCCTCATTGTGGCCCTAATACTCCGTCGCACATTTGCACTTTGGTCCTCACTGCATTAGACTTATATACGATATACTTAGATTATAAACTGTGTTACCTTCATCACAATGCTCAAATGTTTTGCAGCTCCAGACAGATTTTATTATTTTTTTTGACTAAAATGGCTCTTTCGATAGTAAAGGTTGCCGACCCCTGGCCTATGCGTTAAGCTGGCCCTGACACAGTGTTGAGGTTTGGCTCCAGTCTTGAATGGCTATATGTTGTGCAGACCACCAGGTGTCACTGTGCCTGCAGCTTCGCAACAAAAAGAAAGAAAGCCCCAAAGCTTTAAGGCTTCATCCACCCATCACTACACAATAGAGGTTGGTGAGCTCACATAAATCCCAGCACAGCTCTGCACTCCTTCAACCTGAGTAGGTCAAATCAGCCGCAAGAACTGCAAAACACCTGTGTGGATGTACAGGGCTATAATATCTATAATAATATATTTTACAAGGTGATAATACATTATATCTTTAGCCATGCTAGCAGCATGCGTCTCTCAACAGCTATTAGATGGATTGCTATTAAATTTGCTTCACATGTCCAAAGTCCACAGAGGATAAATTCTAATGACTTTAGTGACCCTCTGATATCTCCTTTAAAGTTTCAGTAGGCAGAATGGTTTTGGCCTCATTTGGGCAAAAATTCCAAAATAACTTTTCAGCATAATTCAAGTGTTCTGAGAGACTTCTGCACCTCCTCATGGCTGTTTTCCGGCTTTAAAAAATCTCACCCATGACGGGAGACTTTGGCCAATCAGAGGTCATTTCAGAGAGAGAGCGTTCCTATTGGCTGTTCATTCAACGGAGGCAGCTGTCAATCACTCGCAAACTCCGACCAAACGGTCAAACTAGGCAGCGCTGATCATATTATCAATATTCTGTTACTGTAATGCCTATTTCTTGCCTCAAATGTTTTCAGAATCATCTTGTAGTGCACTGTTTAGCTGTAAAATGAGAAAGTTTGCTCCAGCTGGTGGGCGGTGCTTGGTATTTCCTCAACTGATCTCAATACAAACGTTCTCATTTTACAGCTGAACAGTACACTACAAGATGATTCTGAAAACAGTAGAGGCGAGAAATAAGCATTACAGTAACAGAACATTGATTCATATTTGATCAGCGCTGCCTAGTTTGACCGTTTGATCAGAGTTTGCGAGTGATTGACAGCTGCTCAGAGACGGCAAGGCTCCAGATCAGCTCTGATTGGTTGTTTTCCTCCGGCCTGGGAAATCTTGCAGATGCCACAGAGGACACAGAGGCACATGATTTTTTTCTTGTCTCAGATTACCTGTCTCATGCACTACTGTCAGGATATAGTGACTATTTTATAAAAATAACTTTTTTTTTTTAATCATATTTGCTCAAATTCTACCTACTGCTGCTTTAAATAAATGTAGTACAGTAAAAATACAATATTTAAGTTCTGTAAATTAAAAATTAAAAGTAAATTGGTTTAGCCAGACGTTTCCTTCTTGTACAGAGTCCTGTGTGTGTACGTTGGGGTGGGATTGTTCATTTTTTTCCTAGTCGCCATCCTCCCAAATACAGCCTTTATTGTCTCAAGAGGAGGGATATCTTCCATTTGACCCTTTTTATGGAGCTTTCTAATTGTTTGGACCTACTTTGAGATATTTAATATTACTGTATGATTGCTCTTCAACATACATCCAAAACAAGTAATATGAAATACATAGCACATTCTCTGAGTTTTATGATCTGATAAATTGAATTACATTTGTTTGTCACAGGAAGGGCTGAATCTCAGCTACCAGAGAGAGCCAATTAGAGCTGATCAGCAACAGCTGTTCCACCTGCATGATGGGAGGTATTTATTAAACTTGCATGTGGCACTGGCAGAACTTTTTCCTGGTGACTGGAGCGATGGGATCTGTCTGGGCCTTGCTTATTTGTGTGCTGACTGCTTGGCTTGCCAAAGGTATTTTATGTTCCTTCTGTTTGAAGCTTTTATGTAAGAAATTGGTAGTGGAGTGTAGCAAATGTAAGGTTAATTACTCAAGTCCTGAAAATGTCTACAAGTTTGTGACTATGTGCCATCAAACAGCAGTTTGATTAACAGCAACTGCACTGTCCATATAGGCTTTTGTTTGCCGGTTGGTGGCACAAATGAAAGACGTGAAAATGGACAGCAGAGGAGAATAACGGGTAAGAATATTAGTAACAATCTTTCCGGAGCTACATTCTGACACTAACTTAGTTTCTTTGGTACAACAGATCTGTTTCCCGATGAGGTCTCCATACAGAAGGCCCTTGCTCTTTTCCAGTCAATGGAGTCCATGTTAGAGGGAGATGCTAAAGAAGGTGAGCAGGTCCTGTTAAACCCTACTGGAAAAATGCAAGTTTGTGTTGAGCCTTTAGGATTATTGGCATCACAGTTTTCATTAATGCTTTATCTGGCTTTGGGTACTGGGATTTCAACAGAATTTCTGTCTAATTAAAGCTACATTGACCATACAATGTCAGGTATACCGCTGCTGTTGTCTATTTAAAATCATGCACACAATTATATTATAGTATACTTACATACTATGACATCACGGATGCAGTGAGAGCTCAATATCCTATCAATAATCAAGTTGTAATAAAACCAAATTATTTTAAAGGGGAACAACGCTATTTTTCAAGATGTATACATGTTATTCCTATATGCTCTAACACAGTCCAAAAATATTAGTAAACATGAACAACTACCAAATCAAAAACTAGAGTGCTAAAACTCAAACTTGTGATGTCATAGGGTAAGTCTGGAGCTGCTCCATGGAGCAGTTTCAGACTTTATACCCTTTATACCTTATACCCATCACAAGTTTGAGATTTACTTCTCTGGAGTCTGGTCACCTTTTAAGTCTTTTGGGGCAAATCTAAGTTAAGTCTGAGAGCAAGTCTCACATACAAGTTTTTGCTTGAAAGTCTGTTTAGCAGTGAATTGTCACAGCACTGTAAAAGTCTTAAGAACTTGGAACATCACTCAATTTATTTAAATTCTCAATTGTTTATTAATCAAATTCTTTCAGTGCAACTGGAAACCAATGAAGTGGAAGCTGAGGCATCAGTTGGCCAACTGAAACATCCTCTGAACAGCATTGGCAAGAAGAACCAGACGGCTGGCGAAGGCGGCATTGGCAAAAAGAACCAGACGGCCGGCAGGGCCAGCGCCAGCCAGGAGATCCATATGAACAGCAGCAGTGGCCCTGAGAGCCAGACAGCCGGAGGCAGTGGCATTGGCAAGGAAAACCTGATGGCCAGCGGCATTGGCCAGGGGAACCAGACGACCAGCGGCGGTGGCATTGGCCAGAGGAACCAGACGACCAGCGGCGGTGGCATTGGCCAGAGGAACCAGACGACCAGCGGCGGTGGCATTGGCCAGAGGAACCAGACGCCCAGCGGCGGTGGCATTGGCCAGGGGAACCAGACTACCAGCGGCAGTGGCCAGGGGAACCAGACGACCAGCGGCATTGGCCCTGGCAAGGAGAACCAGACGGCCGGCGACAGCGGCCATGGCAAGGAAAATCAGAAGGCCGGCGGCAGTGGCCAGAAGAACCAGACTGACGGCGACAGCCTCAGGGTCAAGAGGAACCTGGCTGCCAACGACAGCCGCAGGGACAGCGTTAAGGGAGCGACAGAGAGGACACCTGAAGGTGATGCAGCAGATGTGGCAAAAGCGGTTAGAAATGGAGTTGCATTTGGTCTTGGAACCCCAGAACTGATCACAAACCTCACTGTGTCCACATCAGGGTCTCACACGGTCACATTGAGTGTCCATTAAAAAGTAGGGAATGGGTGTGAGGAACCATGCAAGAGTATATTTTGCATATAGGATGTTTCTGCATGTACCTGCTTTTATTCATTTGCTTTAAATAAAACTTAACTGATATCATATTTGTCTCCTTATTTCTCCTGTGGTGGGATCTGACATGGGATTCGATTAGTCTGCATTCGTACATCTTCCATGTTGTGTTTTATGCAACAAGCATGTATTTGTCCAGATCCATCACACAAATATATCCCTGGGATACATTCAGATTAGAAGGCTTTGTTACCTAATACCCAATACCAAGTCATGGGAAGCATGTCCATACATGTTGTGAATTAACGGAAGTTTGTTACCTTTGGGGATCCCGAGGTTTTTTGTCAGTTCCTAATGCCAACAGTGAGCAGTCTGCTGGCAGCATTAATAGTGGTACTGACCTGACTTGACTTGCATTCCTGCTTTTGATTTGTTTACTATTGTGGCCCACGTGAAGTGACACGTGGAATAAATGAGGATACATTACAAATTGAAAGGGACAATGATGTAACTGTGACCATTGTCATACAACCGATGTGGAAATAAATTCTTAAACTCTCTGCCAGAAAGCAAAAATAAGTATTTCCCATAATGGCAAACCATTTCTGGCAGAGAGACAAACAGACCTCCAAAATACACTGCTCAAAAAATTAAGGGAACACTTAATCATCACAGTATAACACCAAGTCAGTTAAACTTCAGGGGTATCAATCTGTCCATTTAGGAAGCACAAATGATTGTGAATCACTTTCACCTGCTTTGGTGCAAATGAAAGTGGCAACAGGTGCAATGGAGAGGCAAGACAACCCCCAAAAAGGGAATGGTTGTGCACGTGGTGGTCACAGACAGTTGCTCTCTCCTTATCCTTCCTGACTGATTCTTCTCTAGTTTTGTGTTCTTATAGAATATAATTTAGCTTTTTTTTTACTAATCTGCTTATTCACCCATTTAGTAATAGTATTGAGCTCAATAGATATGATTCTCTCTCAGCTCTACTTAAAATTGGTCATTCCTTCTTCATGGGATTATCTGCTGCAGACATCTCACCTGAACTATCTTCATCATCAGAGCAAAAGAGTTTGTTGTTGATGATAATGAAATCTGGGCAAAAAGCCGAGTTGTTTACACGCCATGCTGCGGTGCCAGCAAGGCGTCTTACTTTCAGTTAAAAAAACAGTTTCAAACGTGAAAGTATTTACATGCTATTTGTTCCCAAACAACAACCAAATTATGTTTTCATGGGGCGTATCTGTGTACTCATATTTGACCTTTGACCCCCATTTGGAGAAACATTTCTCATTTCCCTCTCTCTCACGTTCCCTTCTTCCTGTTCCTTTAACCATTTCCTCTGCAGGCTTTCTTCAGTTTCACATTTACACCAACTGTGGATTCTATCGGCATGCAGGCGTGGCGTGGCGTGGCATGTGGGTCGAAAGCTGTTGTTCAGGATCATTTCCTAATACTCACATCGGAGAGAAGCACTCTTTGAGGTAAGTACCTGTCTTTTTCTGTGTGTATATAAAAGTGTGTGTGTTTATTTGCTTTTCTGCACTTGAGAAGTTACTAAGTCAGAAGCTCAGAAGCTCATTCATGGTTTTATAAGTGTATGAGTAATTGATCCAAATTGGTTACTATGCAGAGTCTAGTGGTGTGACACGTATTTATGTGTTTTATACTGGTAAAAGTATGTGTTGCAAAAGTCCAAATAAAGGTACTCCATTCAAAATCTTCTTTAACCCCTTCCCATTCCGACCTGTTTATTTTAGAGGGGGTAAGGGTGGGGGACAGGGGATGTTTAGGGGTAGATAAAAATTCAACAGTATGTGTCACATAGAAGTGGTGTACATCATCTGAAAGCTGGGAACCTGAAGATGAATTTGAGATGCATTTCAGCACTGTGTGTCACGTTGTTCTAGTCATGAATAAGAAATAAAAAATTGAAAGTGAAAGTGTATAAGGGCTTAGAACATGATGATATGAGTTTGTGATGGTCATTCCCATGCTCACTTATGCCTCATAAATTGTTGCAGCAAATTTTGGGGTTGATACCATTTGTTACAAAAATTTGGTGCTAAATTTAACCATTTTTTACCATTCAAGAATTGAGAAAAAAATTATTAATAATACCTCCAAAATACCACATTAAGACACCAATACCTTGAGGAACACCATAGAAAAAGCCCTGCTGTGATTTGGGATCAAAAACTTTTGACATTTTGGAGATTTCTGCAAGAATTGCATCTTTTCGGCGATTGAATGTCGAGCACTTGTGTTGTGTAAACTGCTCAGAAACCCCCTTATTGTCAATCTACCTAGGAAAGCCATCCATCCTCTGAATGCTCTAGGTCTCTAGTCTGATCCATCCATCCTCTGAATGCTCTAGGTCTCTAGTTTGATCCATCCATCCTCTGAATGCTCTAGGTCTCTAGTTTGATCCATTCATCCTCTGAATGCTCTAGGTCTCTAGTTTGTGGCTCTAAAGTTTCATGAGGCTGTGATTATCCTAGAGGTCACCACAGGTCATTTTATACAGTGAGGTCAAATTTTAAAAAATGGTCTCACTACAATGAAATGGCTCCTATGTGGACTAACATCATCACACATGAATACAGTTGGCCTCATTGGATCCACAACAGTCTCAGCTTTACAGTGATACACAATTTATGTAATTCCAAGACTGTTTAGGGACCCCAGTATGCAGAAATATTCAAATACACCATTTTAGAATAGGTGAAAATAACACTTTTACACTGCATGCAAGAAACTGCATGTGATTATCATAAAGTGGGCATGTCTGTAAATGGGAGACTCGTGGGTACCCATAGAACCTATTTTCATTCACATATCTGGAGGTCAGAGGTCAAAGGACCCCTGTAAAATTTGTCATGCTAGTTTTTCCTTACCCACTGCTTTTAGCTATCTGATTAAAATGTACCTACTTGACAGTTTCCCCAATCTTTAACACAGTATGACATTAGGTGAGCCTTGTTCTGATCTACCAGGCTGAGGCAGAACAGTACACAAGCCCTCCATTCTTAATATCCTTTATTTCTTTCTTCCAGTTCCTGAAGGCAGTGAAACTTCCAAGATGTCCTGCCTGTGGTTGTGTTTAAGTCTGCTTTTCACTGCTACTTTTCGACAAAGTGGAGCCGCATCAGGTATTTTATATTGCTTTTACCAGAAATAAATATGTTGTATATTGTAAATACATTATGAAGTAAAAAAAAAAAGAAATCCTATCATTTATTGCCCTTTTTTCAGATCCAAAATTGTCCCTGAATTGCAACGAAACAGTGGAAGTCGTAGCTGGAAATACGGTGACACTAAACTGCACTATAAAATCTTCCACGACAGAGAACTGTAAGGGTTTAAACTATATCTGGAATAACACACGTGGCAACAACCCTTGTAACAGTGACTTGAACGACTGCGAATGGGATAATGTGACTTATGTGTCGTTGACCATCTCAAATGTCACGCATGAGGAGAATTACACAGTTAAAATACATACAGACTGTGGTATGGCTAAATCATCTATCAGAGTACAAGTTATCCCTAATGGTGAGTAACTTCCGCTGTGTTAAAGTCTTTCAGCAAATGTATGTGAATGAATGTTTGTGTGCATTATTCTTATTATCAATTTCTATAAATTGAAAGTCTTGTTCAGACACACAGAACAAGTTAGATTTAATCCACATGTTAAGATAAGTATATTTTATCTTGCCAGGTGGACCCATTGATCTGCCCACCTATGGGACAGCCTCCTATATGACAACCGCCTATGTGACAGCCATTTTTGTCACCCTCATTGTTTTGGCCGTTTGATACTGACAGAGGCAGAAAAATAAGAAAACCGAAAAATCGGGGAGGAAAAGACACAAAAGACAACAGTGACATGGACACTGAAGTCCCACTGACTGTCTGACAAATTCAGAAATTTGTGTTTCAGCATCTGTGTGTGTGTGTACTACCATATTTTTCAGAATTCTTTGAGGTCTTTGTACAGATTGATCCATGTATATACAATGATTTGATTTGATTAAAGCAGGGCCAAAGTTGGCCCGCCATCAGGTTTGATTTGGCCCGCCAGATGTTAGCAAATTCTTTTTTTTTATTAAAAGACCCAACCGACTTTACTGTCTTTTGGAGGCTGTACCAGGCTTGGTTTTATGGTTAGAAGATAGTGGCATCATATGAAACTAGAAAACCTAAGGACTCCATTAGTACCAATTATGTCATATTAGCTTGTCAGGAAGGAGGCTAACACTCTAAAGTTGGGTTAAATTTTGGCGAGGAAAAACTGTCATGGCCATTTTCAAAGGGGTCCTTTGACCTCTGACCTCAAGATATGTGGCTGAAAAGTCTCCCCTTTACAGACATGCCCTCTTTATAATAAACCCATGCAGTTTTGGGGAAAACATGCAGTTCTTTGAATGCAGTATACATGTGTTATTTTTGCCTATTCTAAAAATAGTGTATTTTAATATTTCTGCATACTGGGGTCCCTAAACAGTCTTGAAATGCATAAATTGCATAAATGAGCCCAATTGTATTCGGCAGGTGGGTTTTAAGGGGCTAACTATGTAAAACATATTCAATTAAGGGAACTTGGGATCCTGGTACCATTTTGCATCCTAACAATACAATACAATACAATACAATACAATACAATACAATACAATACAATACAATACAATAGGTGTTTAATTTTGGCCCGTGGCCCTCCATTGAGTTCCAGTTTTGGCCCTCCAAGGGAAAAGTTTGGGCACCCTTGGATTAAAGGGACAAATACCGTATGTAGTTGTACTCCATAAGACCTGCAGACCATCCCCATTGGTGGTTGGTGGTGGATGGGTCACAACAAACACAAGACTTTGGTGTTCGTGTCCCGGGTGAAACTAAAAGTAACGTTGACCTTTTTTGTCACGTCAGTTGATAGTCACGTGACTCGTCGGTATCGTAAATCCCGTGATTCACATGAGTTTTTAGTCACGTGAGTTGTTAGTATCGTCAGTCCCGTGAGTCCTTTGAGTCCTTTGAGTCGCTAGTCAAGTGAGTCGTTAGTATCATCAGTACCATGAGTCGCAGATGCTTTTCTAATTGCTTTTTTATTAAATTTACTTGAAAGACAAGTTGTTACCTTGGTTTGTGTCTTCTTTTAACAGAAACTGCCACCACAGTCGATCACGTGAGTCGTTAGTCACGTGAGTGGTTAGTATTGTCTGCCCCGTTAGTCACGTGAGTCGTTAGACATGTGAGTCGTTAGTCATGTGAGTCATTAGTATCGTCAGCCCCATGAGTCACGTCAGTCGCTAGTCACGTGAGTCGTTAGTATCGTCAGCCCCATGAGTCACGTCAGTCGCTAGTCACGTGAGTCATTAGTATCGTCAGCCCATGAGTCACGTCAGTCGCTAGTCACGGGAGTCATTAGTATCGTCAGCCCATGAGTCACGTCAGTCGCTAGTCACGGGAGTCGCAGTCAGTGAAGTTAACATCAACCACGACTGTTTCCTAACCCTAACTAAGTGGTTGTGTTGCTTAAACCTAACTTCCTGTGAAAACGGAAGTTTATTTTGAAAGGACACTATGCATGTAACAAGCGTATATTGACACGGGCATATGGTCCGCCCAAAAGTAATGCAAGAGGGGAACCCTGTGCATCGGTCTCCGATGCCAAGGGGCACTGATCAAGCGGCGATGTTTGATGAGTTTGGAGTGAGAATTATTCATCTCGTATTCTGAATAACTTTAGTGGATCATAACATATCGGGTATAAAATTAATCTGCATATGCTCCAGTTCAAAATAAGACCAAACTTTTCAATGGATGTCAGTTTTTTGAGCAAAATGTGGCCTGCAACAGACTTAGTAAGGCTTGTTTTGTTTTTCAAAAATTGTGAATCACCGCAACCACGAGAGGCCCTTGAGCATACGTTAAGAAATGAGCACAGAAAATATCAGGCTGATGGGGTCCAGTAGTACGCGAGATTAGCCGTGGACAGACAGACAGATACACGCACACGTGACCGAACGCATGATCTCCCCACAGGCTTACGCCTGGCGGAGATAATAAACACAACAGTAGGAATCAAAGTAAATGTGTTATTGTGTCCTGTGAAAGGAATGATTCTGGTATACTGGATATACTGTGTGTGTAGATAAGGGTGTAGGTTAACTCAGCCTCCGCACATGTTACATTTGTAGGTGGTGGAACAAGTTTTTTCAGTAACAAGTGCTTCCGCGACTTGTTATGCAGCACAGCACACACACGCATAGCTGATAAACAAGAAGTAACAAGAGTCAGTGTCACATTTCCTTTTTTACACCACATGTGACAGTAAGTCAGGCGGCTGCGTCTTGGTCTGTGGTAGCCCACCTGTCTGCAGCCCAGCTTGCGGGATGAAGGCCTACTGTTGGAACTGTGTGTTGGGATTACTCTGCATGCCTGCTGAGGTAATGCTCAGCACCTGGTCAGGTGAGTGTGCGTGAAAGAGAGAAATGATGGACATGTTTTTGGTTTAGGATGTGTTTATAAGTTGAGTCTGAGTCATCTTTTCCTGTTTGTTGCAGCCTCATCCTGTCTTTGCAGCGTATCTGAACTGATATATTAGCATTTAACTCTTGTACCTGGTCATAGTGAAGCTAGTTTTAGCTATTTTATGTACAGTTACTGTACGTAGTACTGGCCCCCTGCAGTGGGTCACAAGATAAACCTAAGGGGTTGTGAAAGTATTAATGGTTCATGAAAGAAGAAAAAAACAAAGTTCTTCTATGTAAATTCATATTTTTCTTTTTTTCAATATTAGCTTTTTGTGAAATATTGGATAATGAAATCTTGTTGGGCCTTGAACAATTATTGTAATGATACCAAAAAAGAAGTATTTCATATCCATTTGACATGTGACATTGGTTTAATCTTTAACAAACGTTGCATTTTATCAACTTATTATTTTTATGTAAAATATCTATCTAAAAAGTAACCAGTGGCTGTAACTGTCAGATAAATGTAGTGAAGTAAAAAGTACAATATTTCCCTCTGAAATGTTATGAAGTAGAAGAATAATAGTATGGAATGCCATTTAAGCCCATATTAAATAAATAGATAAATATGTCTATAAAAAAATGAATATGGCTATGAAATAAAAGTCCCCAGAAATAAATAAATCTGTATTTATTTTCACATCTATTTATATATTTATTGCTTCATTTATTTATTTCAGGATTTATTTCATAGCCATATTTATTTATTTCATATTCATTTATTTATTTAATATTGGCTTGAATGGCATTCCATATAAAAGTAGCATAACGTGGAAATACTCAAGTAAAGTACAAGTACCTCAAAGTTGTACATGTACATAGTTACTTTCCGCCACTGTCTGAAACTATGTTTTAGCTCTCTTTATGAGTTCCCTTTGGTGTTTGAATTGATCATTCTATTAAGTTTCCCCTGTTATTATGACCTGCTTGTTACCTCCATACAGCAAATGGAGGCTTGAGGTGAGGCAGTCAGTAACAATCCATCTCTCCCTGACAGTTTCTCAAGATCCCCTGTCCATCTCTCTAATGAGAGTCAACTCATCAGCTGAGATCACATGCTCCACGTCGCAGTCTGACCCCATTAGCTTGCACCTACACCGGCGATTTCACGGTTTTCAAAGGGACATTGTGTACCTGGCCTTGGACAAAGGACTAGTGACCAAGAATACTCCAACTCCAGAATTCGAAGGCCGAATTCACGTAGCTTCGGACCAGCAGATTGGGGAGGGCTATGGGGTCACCTTGCAGCTGTCTCTGCTGGGGCTGGAGGACACAGATGTGTATTACTGCAGCTGGAAATACTTCAATTCAGAGACAACGTCGTGTGAAACCCTGGCCAGCATTGGCACCATTATTATTGTCAGAGGTGAAAAGAACATTTGAGTTCAAACATGCACACACTGCACATTCATATAAAAAAATAAAGGCTTTAAAGCCGCAGTTGGTAATTTTGAGCAAATCTGATAAAATGGTATTTTTATAAAGCTGTCACTATACCCTCACAGTAGTGCATGAGACAGATAATCTGTGAAAAAATCATGTTCCTTTGCTTCTTCCTAGTGCTCCTAATGGCATTTGCAAGACCTCAACGTGCCCGAGGGAAAACAACCAATCCGAGCCGAGCAGTCTCTACAGCAGCTGTCAATCACTGCTCGCGAAACTCACAAACTCCGATCAAACAGTCAAACTAGGCAGCGCTGATCAATTTCTCTCAAATGTTTTCAGAAACATCTTGTAGTGTACTGTTTAGCTGTAAAATGAGAAAGTTTGTGACCCATCCGCCATGTTGAAAACAGTCGAGCCAAAACCAAGCACTGCCCACCGGCCGGAACAAACTTTCTAATTTTGCAGCTAAACAGTGCACTACAAGATGTTTCTGAAAACATTTAAGGAGAGAAATGGGCATTACAGTAACAGAATATTGATTCATATTTGATCAGCGCTGCCTAGTTTGACCGTTTGATCAGAGTTTGTGAGTTTTGCGAGCAGTGATTGACAGCTGCTGTAGAGACTGCTAAGCTCTGATTGGTTGTTTTCCCTTGGGCGCAGTGAAATCTTGCAAATGCCATAGAGAGGCGAAGTCCCTCCCCTTTCTGGTGGACCTCATGGGACCTTATATGGGGGAAAAAAAACATGTACGGGAGTCAACGGAGCGAGACCAATATTTTTTTGATCCCGTTTGATTTGCGCCATGAATCACACATATGATGTTTGTCAATTGAAAACATAATTTTGCACGATTTTTTTCAAAGATTACCTATCTCATGCACTACCGTCAGGATATTACGACCGTTTTATAAAAATACCTTTATCACATTTGCTCAAAGTTACCGACTGCAGCTTTAACAAAGCTTTTTGTCCTTATATTAACTGTCTTCTTCCTCACAGAGAGAGATCCCCAGGAACACTGCAGGGACCGCATTTTGGATCTCATCCTGATTGCCTTGAGCGTCACAGCATTCACTGTCACATTGCTCCTCCTCATCGGGGCACTGATTGTGAGAGGCAGACGAGTAAGTACTACTACTGTAAGCAGATGGATCTGCTCTCATAATCATGCAAAGGCAAGGCCACGGTGTTCCAATCAATATGTTTTCTTTGTGTTTCTACAGTTTAAAAAGAACTTCCGACCAGCCAGAGCTGTGAAACCACCCAGAGCTGTGAAACCACCCAGACCTAACAGGCCTCAGCATGTCTGTCCTCAGCATGGAGATCAACATTACCCCTACTTAATCACATCTACAAATCCCTTGGATTTCAGGGGCATTCTGTAATTATAAGAATCAATGCGTTGATGATGATAAGAGATGATTAATTGGAGCAGCTATTGTGAACTATACAGTAAATGTATCGCACAAAGGGTTTGCAACAGATGATTGAGATATATTTTGAGTCAGCGGCTCGCCTTCGTGCTCAACCCAGGAAAGGTGTATGACGCCTCGCTCCGCTTTCCATTTCCTTTTCTAAACAAATTTGTGTTTTGTTTGCAGAAAAGTGATCGAGCTACCACATCCTGGCTGATGCGAGGTGTACAGGTGCGAGGCGTGTGAACAGTGTTGGTGAAGAAAAACTGCAGAGCAAGCATTTTTGTTATTCTGTATGGGCTTGATCTGTTGACATATGCAGCATGTTTATTCTAGGTGTTTCCTTTGTGTCTCATAAATAGTACAGATTGTCATTTTGTAATGGGTTATGTATGTATAATTGTGATGTGGTTTGTTTTTTTTGTCTGATGGGTCTTACTTGTCTGTCTGTCTATGGTAACAGTATGTCTATTGTATGTGTACTTTTTCTCAAACTGAGCTGCCTATGGATGCAAAATGAATTTCAGTGCAAACTGACAATAAAGTTGTATCGTATCGTATCGTATCGTATAAATAGTGTCAACTTTGAAACAAATGTGACCCACAGTTTTCTGTCTGAATTGATATGTACATGATTAAATCTGAACTTTTTCCAATTTTGCTGTACCTTTGAAGATTCTTAAAATGCACAACATCCGGATGAAAAGAAAATCAACCTCAAAATGACATTTACATTATATTTCTTAGTATTGCATCATTCAGGATTCATGTCTTGATGCTCTGATTTCTATCTTTGGGAGACAATTTACTTTCAACGGTAGGATACAATGCAGTTGTTGTAAAATAGGCTGGATTATCACATGGCAAATAAATTCACACACAAACATAGGAAGATACATATTTGGTACTATATCTATAATATGATGATAATAATATCGTAGTTAGTTAAACAATTGGAATAAATTTGAAATGTCTAAATAATAATAAATAATAATAATAATAATAATATCGATAATAATAATAAAAGTGTTACATATATATATAAAAAATGTCATGCTACTTTTTTTGGTTTATTTACAGAAGAACTTTTTCAGCAGATGAAATTTACACAATTCATTTGATTAATATCTTAACAATATAAAAAAATACATAAAATGATATGGCTTAAAAGAATCACCTTCTTTTATCTTTTTACTTTTCTTTTCAATACTATATTTATTGTTTTTGTGTTCATTTTGAAACAACAAATCAAACATTCACAAACGTCCCCAATAATAACATTCTCGGTACAAAGAAACTTAACAAACCTAATATTAATATAAAATAAGCCAGTATAGATACAGGAAAAACATATTATATACAAAAAATAGATCAATAAATGAAAAGAATATACACAAGTCAAAAAAATTAAATTAAAAAGAATAAAATAATATATATATATATATATATATATATATATACAGTATATATATATATATACTGTATAAATATATACATACATACACATATACGCACACGCAGTATATACACCGAATCGCCTTCTTTAATACTTTTAAAGATACTGATTTTAAAACTTAAAACTCAAAACTTCTAAATTGACAAAAAATATTATTATTATTATAATTATAATTATATTTGTATTATTATTATTGATATTATTATTAATATTATTATTTATTATTATTATTTAGACATTTCAAATGTATTCCAATTGTTTAACAAACTCCGATTGTTTTTTTTCTTTTCTCTTTTTATTCATCTTTTCCTTTCCTTACAATATATTTGTTGTATAATTTATTTTATTTTTATATTATTTTATACTGTGAAATATATTTGTGATGAATTATTTGTAAAAAAAAAAAAAAAGAAATCTGAAAATGTTTATGTAACTATTGTATTGAACTTTCGACATAAAGTATGGAAAACAGGTGAATAACTTTAAATAATTACAATTAAAAAAACAAAACGTCTTTGGCACTGCAAGCTGTCAGTCAGTGGTAGTTCCCTTAGAGGAAAAGAGCTAACTAATGTATCCAAGACTGTACACTATGCATGGATTATTATACACATTCATGAGTCTACCGGTACAGTGTTCCTGTGGAACCTACGCACTGAATTGTCGGTGTTCCACGGACTGTTGAGGGTGTAACACAAGGTGCAGCATTGAAAACAGTCTGTTTTGATGAGAACACTGTAGTTGTGTGATAAAGTTCATATTTGTAAAATAAAGAAACGCAGTAATAAACGTGTTTCACCTTGGCTTCTGCCCACAGTCCTGCTGACTGTCTGACTGCCTGTCTGTCTGTCCACTAACAGAGCTGAGAGTTCAGAGGCAGTGATGTGAAGCCGGCTACTAAACCCCAGCAAAGCTACACACTGGGTTTAACTGTTTCTTGTTTTAAAGTCAGACAGCGTGCAGAAGAAGATGAGTTTACATAAAATGCTGTTTTCCGGGTTGAAGTTGTGGACTTCGGGAAGAAGTAGATGGATGTGTGGACTTCATGAAGGTGAGGCACTTTGAAACCACTTGTGTGTGTTAACCAGCTCTATTCACTGCGTCATGTGTTCACTACATTAGTATGGTCCGTGTGTGGAGGCAACACGCGCCAAACCCAGTACAAATTTGAGTCAATTATCATTTGTCTAAGATGCCTTTCGACAAAAGCTACATATTTACTTTAAAATATGCAACAGCTTTAACAAAGTGACTTCACTCAGCAATTCGGTGTGTATCCAATGTACCAATCGGCACAGTCAAATATCATATTGTACAACTTTATAGTTGACTCAGTTTTTCACTGACACAGTGCTGGACAGTAGTAACAGTTATGAATAGTTGTATCCTTTTACCGTGGCTGTCTGTGAACTGCTCATGAACTTGCCTGTGGAATTGTATTACATTGCCCAAAAAAGGTGTTTTACTATAAGTTCAGTCCTTCCTTTTTACTGTAAGTCTAAGTAGCGGGCAGTTAAAACAGCAGTGGGTAGAAATGGAGCAAATGTGATTTTATTTTTTATAAAATGGTCACTATATCCTGACAATAGTGCATGAGACAGATAATCTGAAAAAAATCATGTGCGTCTGTGTCCTCCGGTGCTCCTAACGGCATCTGCAAGATTTCACAGACCGGAGGAAAACAAGCAGTCAGAGCCAATCTGGAGCCTTGCCGTCTCTGAGCAGCTGTCAATCACTCACAAACTCTGATCAAACGGTCAAACTAGGCAGCACTGATCAAATATGAATCAATATTCTGTTACTGTAATGTCTATTTCTCTCCTCAGATGTTTTCAGAATCATCTTGTAGTGTACTGTTTAGCTGTTAAATGAGAAAGTTTGTGACCCGGCAGCCATGTTGAGATCAGTTGAAGAAATACCAAGCACTGCCCACCAGCCGGAGCAAACTTTTTAATTGAAAAGATAAATGCACCGATGGAAAGCTGAAGATCTTGTCGTTGTATTGGTTGTGTATTGGTTGTGTTTTGGTTGGGTATTGGTTGTCATTCTGTCATGAAGGTAAAGGGGGTGAAATTTGACCCTGAAGTGACGATGCCCCATGTATTTGGTTTTTGCATTTTTCTCAGGTTAAAAGCTTTTAAAAACAAAAAAAGAGGGAGAAAACACGTCCGTGATCTTCTGACATCTGATCTAATCAGCTCGAAGACACCTTGGAAATCATCAAGACTAATAAAATAAGTTTTCTGCAACGTTTCGGAATATTTAGTGCCTATTGCGCGGCCATTTTGAAAAGTGACTGCCATTGCCCTCAGGGGCCAAATTTGCAGCTCCCCGATATCTATATCTTTGCATAACATATAAACCTGCATCCGTGCCAAATGTGTTGCTTTTATCGCAAAATGCACAATTGTTGTGAATCTTTCAGCTCAGCTGCCTCACTAAAAGAGGATGTGTTGTACTTCTCTGCCCCCCCCCCCCACCCCCTCTACTGATTCTGCAGGTAGAAATAGACGTGGAAATGCATCTTTTTCCTCTTGCGGCCCTAAGGTGTGCATTGTCGGGGGAGGGCCAGCAGGTTTCTACACGGCACAGCATTTGATCAAGGTATTTCCTGTTTTTGGTCATGTTAGAGAATATAGGCATTAGTAGGAGTGGGCAATATCGATAAAACCTTCTGTCACAGTATCATTTCATATTGTCGAAAATAAGAAACTGACACCTGAAAAATCAAGGTACTTCAATATGTCATTGCACACATTTTATAAAAATCCAATATTGCCAGGATAAAGCTCACCTAATCACAGATATGAAACATTGTCAATGACCTAATACACCCAGATATATTAAAGGGCCGGTCCATTATTTTTTAGTTTTTTTTGTCTAAGTACGTATGTTTTAGCGTAAAAAAATGCTATTTTCCCAAGCCCTTCTGAAAACTTTTCCCCACGTGACCTGACGTAGGTTTCTGCACGATGGCGCTGCTACATGAAAATTATACTGTATATTAGGGATGTCACGAGAACCGATACCAAGGTACCAAGTCCATGCCAACATTTAAAAAAAGTGACGGTACTCTTTTTCTACAGTACCGAAGGTACCGTACGATGCCTGTAATGGTCGTTGGTGGTGATGTGACAGTGAGGAAAATGTTCCCACCGGTTAATAAACTTATGACAACACCGGTGTTACCGATTACACCGGACATTTTACAAGAAAAGATGACGGTCAACATGTGCAGAGCGCTGACTCTGATCTTTACTGTCGGGCGGCGGTGTGTCTGGCCTCTCCGGTAAAGCTTTAACTGCGGGGCTCCGCTGGGGGGGTCTACCTGGCGCTGCTGCTCCGTGCACACCGGCTGTGACGGCTCATTCCACCTCGCGGCGATTCCCTCATTAACGTTATGGTTCCCTTATAGCATTGGGATTGAATATTGAAAAAATTAAATATTGCCAAATAGGTGCGTTTGCTTTTCACTTCAACAATAAACCCTCTGCCTCCTACTACTCTGAGCTGACGGACCAGATGCATTCACGGTCAGTATGTATTGTCCGTCGTCTGACTATCGATTGATAGCATGCCTCTGATACGCCAAAATGAACGAAATGGGTCAATTCTTTTTATTTATTACTTAAAGGCTACATGCCTCTGTTTTTTGTAATGTTCAAATGTTTTAATAAAAGAGTACGTCTTGAATTACAGGGGATTTATCGTTGTTGTTTTTTTTTTACCGTGGTATTGAGAATTGTGGAAATTCACTGGTATTGGTATCGACTACTAGATTTCTGGTATCGTGACATCCCTACTGTATATACATCCTTATAGTCAGTGTAATACATGCAGTAACTTAGATGGTGGTCAGCATGCTCCCAGTTTGGAGAATCAGGCAGGAGTACCGGCACGGAAGATAAGCGATGTACTGCTGTAGACGCCACGTTAGTTCGGATCCAAAAGTCATAAAATAACACAAACTACGTAACCGATGGATGCAGCGGTAGAGCAGCAACTCCTGTGTTCTGCGAGGTGAAATACTGTTTTTGTGAATGTAGTCTGGTGGCTTTGAAGAGAGCGATAACAAAGAATGTATATTGCTAAGAAGTGAAAGTCAACTGTTGGTTCCATTGCAACGTCAGCCCTCAGCAACAAAGCTATGCGTCCGCCATTTTGGACTGAATGCTACATACAGCTAGCAGGAAGCTGCCAGAACGGGATATGTCATATGAGCGTGCAGGGCGGCGCAGTCCCGTGTGGGTCTGATGCACGTTCATTATGCCGAGGAAAATAACTCTGGATTCAGCTGTTAGTTCATTTTACAACTTTAGGACGTAACGATTTAAATGAGGACGATTAAAGTGTTCGAACTGGGAAGTTGATTTACCTAAAAAAAAAATGATCTTCTGATTTACAGACGTCTCTTTATACATCCATGGCTATGGACTCATTGGCGTTTACAGTCCAAAATGGCGGCAGCGCCACCACAGTGCCATCTAGTGGCTTTTGTCAGAAAGCACTGGCATTTTGCCTCTTTGCTTCTCCACTCTTTACGCTCCGTATGTAGATATAAACGGCTCATTCTAAGGTAACAAAAACACACGATTCTTATCAGGTGATTATACACTAAAGAAAACATACTTAATTATATTATATTCCATTTCTGCCAATAGATTCCCCCTAAATGCTGCACACCGACTGTTCCTTTAAACCCTGTAACACCACCTAAAGGCTTATGGTCTTACAGGGAGACGTCTTTCCACGCATTGCATATTTCCAACAACTCTAATGAAAAGGATTCTGTTTTGCATGTTGTGTCTCTCCGTCCTTTTGTCCTCCCAGGCCCGTCAAGATGTCGAGGTGGACATTTACGAGCGGCTACCCGTCCCCTTCGGCCTGGTTAGGTTCGGGGTGGCCCCTGATCATCCTGAAGTCAAGGTCCTTGATGCTAAATAGATGTGTTACAGAACAGACATGATTTGGGTATTTACAGTATAACAAACAAGGCTCTCAGCAGGTTTTGAAGTAGCCCGCAGGCTGCAGGCTGCAGGCTGCAGGCTTTGTGGTACACTGTAATGCAGGGAGACCTACAAAGAAAGTAAGAATGTCCTCATAATGATGAGGGTTAGTTTGTCCTCTGTGGTTGTGAGCTGTGGTCGTGAGCTGTGGGGATTTCTACTCTCGGTTCCAAGTGTGTCTGTCTGGACAAAAAAGAAAATACCTCAGACAAACCTGTTTACTTATATCTTCTCAGCAATGTATGATGAAGGATTAGTTTCACTCTTTCGAGGCGGTTTCACCCTGACAACCGTCAGAAAACCGTCAGTGAAAACTCCCTGGCACGTATTATGGAAAATAAAAAAACAGCCACTTAATAATGTAGAGAAGGAATGTGGTTAGTGAAGGTGAAGTGTGTGATGCAATGCAATGCAATGTTAGTTCAGCTCAGAAGATTCCCACATTAACAGTAATCCCCAGGCATTGAACTGAAAATGAAAAACAAAAACAAGCTTGCTGAGGACAGATGACTCGCATGTAAGCAGAAAGTGTGAGTCTTTAATACTTAAAGGATTAGTTCAACACTTTCTGAAATATGCTTATTTGCTTTCTAGCAAAGCTAGCTAATTCCAATCCTTTAAAGGGACTGTTTGTAACTTCTTACACGTATAAATCATTGCTGGTCGGTGTCCTATGCGCGCTCACGTGTGGCTACGCTGTTCAGACGAGACACCAACACAAACTACACGGAAGCACCAAAACCGCAAAGTTGAGAAAGAGTGTTGGCCGCGGTCGGAGGACACGGGGGAGACCGTAGCTTTGGTCTCCAGGGCCGGAGTCTCTGCTGTACTCTGCTCCTCTGCCTGCCTTCACTCACACACCGTGCTCGTTCCCGCTCTTTCGCTCCTCTCTCACATGCATGCTGCACATTCCACACTGCAGAAGAGTTAGTTTAGCTCTGAGAATATCTAGTGAATGTTAACTAGTGGACGTTTGTGCAGAAATAAATGCTGCAGCTCCTCCAGACCAACAGAGGTTTCCCGTGTCTTGTGAAGTGACGGGGCTCCGCAGAGAGAAACGTTATCGTCTCCGACCAAAACTCCGGTGTCTCCCCTGTTCCCTCCGGCCGCGGTCGGGAGGCTGAGGCAGGAAAAGCCAACACTAGGATCAGCATTGATTCATGGAGAGACCTTCGTCTGGTCAGCTAACATTACTGCCAAGCAGCTGAAATATAGAGTGATATTGTGCTTTTAGCTGACGTGTGTCGCCTCACTGTGTTGACCAATGCTCGTTCATGTCTATGTAGAGCGAGCACAAGTGTGAGTAACAGGACGCTGACTTTCGGTGACTTAACGGCCACAGGTGTTGCTGTTAACAAGACATTTCTGATTCTTACAAACAGTCCCTTTAAGTTGTTTACATTTTATTCATTATATTTATTCATGCTCTACCGGTCAATCTTCGTTCCTACTCTCACCTCTGGTCATGAGGTCTGGGTGATGACCCAAAGAACTAGATCGCGGGTACAAGCGGCTGAAATGGGTTTCCTCAGGAGGGTGGCTGGCGTCTCCCTTAGAGATAGGGTGAGAAGTTCAGTCATCAGTGAGGGACTCGGAGTAGAGCTGCTGCTCCTTTGCGTTAAAAGGAGCCAGCTGAGGTGATTCGGGCATCTAGTAAGAATCCCCCCCTGGGCGCCTCCCTTGGGAGGTGTTCCAGGCACGACCAGCTGGGAGGAGGCCACGGGTAAGACCCAGGACTTCCCCGTGGCGACGTGAAGACCCAGCCTGGGAATGCCTCGGGATCCCCCAGTCAGAGCTGGTTAATGTGGCCCAGGAAAGGGAAGTTCAGGAACTGCTAACGGCTCCAGTTGGTGCAGTTGTCTCGATTTCGTCCAAGGGGGGCCCACAGTGTCCCTGTCTGACAAACAGTAATCCCCAGAAGTCTTTTAATGGTGTCCTCATAACTAACTGGTGCCTGGCCCTCAATCTAATGTTCCCTCATATTATAATAAGACACATGAACCTCTAAATTAGTCTTTTTTGTTTTTGAATAATGCTGATCTTTTCTTCCCCTCAGAATGTCATCAACACATTCACACAGACAGCCAAACACTCACGCTGTATTTTCTATGGGAATGTGAATGTGGGGAAGGATGTGAGCGTGGAAGAGCTGCAGCAAGCCTACCATGCAGTCGTGCTGGTGAGAGCATGAAAACACGCCGCTACGTCTGCTGCCAGTCGAATCACATTTAAATGAGAGTTGTTCTCATGACGTGTGTGTGTGCATCGTGTCTTGTATATTTGACTGTAGAGTTACGGGGCAGAGGGAAACAGGAGCATGGGAGTGCCAGGAGAAGATTTGGCTGGTGTGTACTCTGCCAAAGACTTTGTGGGCTGGTACAACGGGCTGCCCAGCTGTCGAGAGGTAATGCCTTATAGACTGTCAACTAGCTGGTGTTTCCAATCAATCACGTGGATGTTGGCATGTGTAAAAAAAAAAGTCAGCTCACAACATGTGGAAGATTATCAGATCTTTTTCCTCTTTTCTACTGTCTGTTCTTCTCCTATATATCATCAAATCTCTCTTTATTCTCTTTTCCACTCAGCTGAGTCCAGACCTGAGTTGTGAAACAGCAGTCATTATGGGACAAGGCAACGTTGCATTGGATGTTGCCAGAGTCCTATTGGCTCCCCTTGACATGTTAAAGGTGAGAAACACACAGCCTTGATTATTTGAGATAAGAATAAAGTGATAAACTAGAATTACTGTCTCGCGGTTGTATGCCTCCGCCAAACCAGTCCAGTCGCAGTTTGCATCCATGTCGGTCCAAAATGTCATCACTTCGTCATTTTATCCGATTAGACATTTGTGTGAAATTGTGACCTTGATCTTTGACCGCCAAATTCTAGTCAGTTCACCCTCGAGTCCAAGTGGACGTTTGTGCCAAATTTGAAGAAATTTGCTTCTTTTCTGAAAAGAACAGATTTTTTTTTTAAGCTGAACCGCCAATCAGAGTGACGGGCGCCGCTTGCCGATCCCACACACTGAATCGGCCGAAAAACCTCCGACACGGTCAGACTAGAGCCGACGGTGCGGGACACGCCGCAAAAACTAGGCCGACAGACGCTCACCGACGGCCGACTGTCGGCTTGGTGTGTCAGGGCCTTTAGAGTAACAAGAGTACGCTAGATTTTTATAAATAACACAGCCCAGTGTTATCAACTCTTTTCTGATGAAAGTAGCTAACAGCACTAGCTCCAAAAGTCACTACTAATCTAGCAAGAAATTCGCCAAGTCGAACTGACAGCCGTCTCTTTAGGCCTGCGCCCAAAGCCACTCCCCCAAAATAATCATTTACAGTCCTGCGACAGCCACAGATATCTCAGATTTTTTTCTCTTTTTTTTGTCAGCGCATTTGATTTATTGATTGCAGTCGGGACTGTGATGAGAATTTCAACAAATAGAACCAAAAATGTTTCTGAAATGTTTCTGAACCTGAGCTTTAACGAGAGTATTGCAGTGTTTTGTTTGGAATAAAAAGATTGAGCTCCAGTGCTTGTACAGACAAGACAAAGAGTGCTATCTACAAAACCTCCACTTCATCAGAACTTGAAAACAACTTTACAACTCGCTCAGGAGGAAGATGTTGTTGTTGTTGTTGTTGAAGAGACTGAAGTGGAAAACACCTCATGTTTTTCTGCAGAAGACTGACATCACCCAGCCGGCTCTGGAAGCTCTGTCAGAGAGCCAGGTCCGCAGGGTACTGATAGTTGGCAGGAGAGGACCCATGCAGGTGGCTTTCACAATCAAGGTGCGTGAGAAAGTTTGTTAGAGAGAAGAATGAATGTGTTGCTGATATTAATATTCTTGCTTTACTACCACTACTCCGACCCCACTCTAACCAAGACACCACGACTCCCTGGTTCAACTTTGACCCACTTCACTTGCTCTAGCTGTGCTCAGCTTCCTGCATTCATTTCCTGCAGGAATGAGTCCTGAAACCCGGAAATAAGTCAGCATTTTAGCACTTTCAGTTCCCTCATCTCAAAGTTTTTTTGAATGGGCTTTTGGGAAGAGGCCTGAAATTAAGTCTGTGGTTAACACAAGCTGAAGAGATTTTAATTCAATTCAATTCATTTTTATATAGCGTCAAATCATAACAGAAGTTATCTCGAGACGCTTTATATATACAGCGGGTAAAATAAGTATTGAACACGTCACCATTTTTCTCAGTAAATATATTTCCAAAGGTGCTATTGACATGAAATGTTCACCAGATGTTGGTAATAACCCAAGTAATCCATACATACAAAGAAACCAAAACAAATAAGTTCAGAAATTAAGTGATGTGTAATAATGTGAAATGACACAGGGAAAAAGTATTGAACACATGAGGAAAGGGAGGTGCAAAAAGGCATGGAAAGCCAAGACAACAGCTAAAATCTATCAGTAATTAGAAAGCAATCCGGCCCCTTATCAGTGCAAATTAATATCAGCTGGTTCAGTCCCAACTGATGGCCTATAAAAAGGTGTCTTATTACCAAGGTGTCACACAAGACACATCTCATGATGGGTAAAAGCAAAGAGCTCTCTCAAGACCTTCGCAACCTTATTGTTGCAAAACATACTGATGACATTGGTTACAGCCGCATTTCTAAACTTCTGAATGTTCCAGTAAGCACTGTTGGGGCCAAAATACGGAAGTGGAAAGAACATCATTTCACCATAAACTGGCCACAACCAGGTGCTCCTCGCAAGATTTCTGACAGAGGAGTGAAAATAATTATCAGAAGAGTTGTTTCTAGCGGGTAGAAACCTAGAGCAGAACCGGGCTCTGGGTGGGAGGCCATCTGCTGCGACCGGTTATATATATATATATATATATATGGAGAGAGAGAGAGCATGCAGAGGTTGTCGGGGACATCAAATGTCTTCAACACAAACAGAAACTCTTACTAGGTTAAGTTTGTAGCTATATTTAGCCTCCTTTGTGACAAGCTACTATGACATGATTGGTACGAATGGATTCCTTAGGTTTTCTAGTTTCACATGATACCAGTATCTTCACTCTAGCTTTCCCAAGTTGCGTTAATGCGTTAAAGAAATGAATGGCGTTAAAATTAATTTGCGTTATCGCGCTACCTTCGACAGCCCTAATAACAAGACCACTGCTTGTGTGTCTTCTTGCCCCGTCGGACTTCTTTGTAGAACAGTAGCAATGTGATCCCATATCTCAGCAATCACTATGGTCAGTCCAGTGTTGCTATAACCAATAGAAATTAAAGCCAAAACTATGAAAATAAGATCCAAGTTGAGGTAAATCAGATTTATCCTTTAAACTCACTTACGGAGAGAGATGTTGCTCCAGCTTTAAATGATTTTCTAGTGCGGCCCCAGTCATCCATGCTGTGTCCTTCTCGTCCACAGGAGGTCAGAGAGATGGTGAACCTGCCCAACGCCAGACCTCAGATGGTGGCGGCTGATTTTGAGGGTGTCACAGAGGCTCTCAAAGGTAAGACATGAAAGTTTATCTTAATATTTTCCCTCTTTTTGAGGATGGCACTTTCTTTTTTATTGCCTCATCCGTCTGCTCTATTCTTGAACTAGGTAAGTATGGAGGGATAAGAATGAGGATATTTCACATTTTAAAGGGTAACTGGTATTTTTCAACCTATTTCCCCATGTATTTGTGTCTAACTGACTAATAGGGACAACAACTTCTGAAATTGGTCCAGTACTGAGGGAGAGCGCTGTAGACAGCAGCTGCTCACGGGCTGCAATATGGTGCTATTGGGGCAAGCTGGCACCGTCATTTACGTCCACTAAAAGTGCTTGTTTTTGCCATGACAGGCTCTGATTGTTATTATAAGTGTCTGACATTACATAAAGAGTCTAGCTGAAGGAGAAATCTCATTCTGAAATCTGGCGAGGTGACGTGTTGTTGGTAGACAACGGTGCAATAGTGGAATACATCCACTATTGTTGTGTTGTAGTACAGAAAGCGTAGCTTAGTGTTATCTAAATGATTTTCAATGTCATGGCTGAATATTTAGATGATTTCCACAATGTGGATGAGGTCTTTGTATTCGATGGCCTCCTGTATTTATTTGAGCCAGAGTATACGGATATTCAGATTTCACAACGGGACTTCTCCTTGAGCGGGACTTGGACACAGCAACAAACAGACCGGATCAAGAGAAAGGTAAGAAATAGGTTTTATCTCTCTGTAGGGTCTTTTCCATAATGTTGTCAGACACTATAATAACAATCTGAGCCTGTCAATAGCAAAAACCAGCACTTTTAGTGGACGTAACGTTACATTGACGCTGCTCACTTGCCCTCGCAGCTCGTTACAGCGCTCTCCCTCAATACTGGACCAGTTTCAGAGAGTGTTGTCCTTATTAGTTACTTAGACCAGGGGTTCTCAAAGTGTTTGGGGCCAGGACCCCCTCATAATCATAACACCGATTCAGCATATGCTTAGCCTAATACCATTTGTATTCTCAGATGCCATTGGAACTATTTGTATACTTAATCTTTTCGCTCGGTATAACTCGTCATATTTTCTCAATTTAGCTAATTTGGGTTTAGCGTCACTTGACAATGTGGGCTGACTCAAATATTTCTCCATGCTTGCCAGCTAACTAGCTAAGCTAAGCTAAGCAGCAGCAGGAACGCTTCGTTGCGCCCTGAGTGAAGTGACTGATTCATGACAGATTGACGAGATGTGTCACATTCATATCAGTGTTTCTATTGGCCCAAAGCTAACGTGGGTGGGAGTAATGGACAAAATATATTTTATTGGCGCAAATGGTCCCCATCTGTATTTATGCACTTTTTAAACTCACAGTTTAATAATTTATAGTAAATGATTTCGCAGTGCCACGGACCCCACTTTGAGAATCACTGACTTAGACACAAAAACATGGGAAACTAGAGTTCAGGTTGAAAAGTACAAAAGTTTTTTTTCTTTTACCAAACTAGCAGTACAGAACATGTTGAAAGTATGAGTTCAAAAGAAATACGTCTTAGACTAATGCAGATTGTTGAAAATGTCACAAGGAAGTAAGAAATGTGCGCTGTGGTTAACAGCCGCCTGCAACATAACCCTACTGAAACCTATAGGCCATGTACAGTGAGGCGAATGGAAACTGTCAACCAGTAAATACAGCTGCTGCTAGATGTTCTGTGAGAGAAACCATATGCTGTTGTCGTCCTTTTGGCCGGCCTTCATCCTTGCTGGAGGAATGACATTGGACTGGTTGACGCTGCTGGGCATGTCCAGGCTGATAACAGTCTCCTCGCCTCTGTTCGTGACTCATTCTGAGAACCTTGATCTCATCTCGGTCGAACAAGATAAGCAGCGTGTGAAGGATGTTGTCTTGTTTTCAGTTCTGCTAAACTTGCCAGTGATAATATTAACAGCGCAGCAGTGGTGACTGGTTTGTGGTTAAATAGCACACACTTACAGGAAATCTATGACGACCAGTTGTCTGTACTGCAGGATGGTACTTCTGTGTTTTTGAGAACTAGTGTTTCTCAGACGCACCTACACACTTTCCATATTTACCAAAAATGGCAGAGTATGCACACATATGCAGATGAAAACACACATATGCACACCCACATACATATACGTATGTATACTAGTGTTCATTTTACCAACGAGTCTTTAGATTTAGTCTCTGTCCTGAGATCAGAAGTCTCCTGTGTGTCAAAACACTTTAGTCTTGTCTTAATGAAAAAGAGACAACATCAACATTCTGGTCTCTGTTCTATACATCATTTAGTCATTAAAGGCAGGGTAGGTGATCTTGAGAAACCAGCAAGAGTACACTAGATTTTTAAATATGATCCAGCTGAAAAACCCCGCCCAGTTTCAGCAGTAGCTCCAAAAGTCCCTAAATCTAGAGAGAAAGTCGCCAAGTTGGTAACACCGACAGTCCCTTGCTTTAGCTCTCCCTCTAAAGCCACTTCCCCAAAATGATCAGTACGAACATAAACATATCATGATGAGCGTGAATGGTGAACATGGCTATAGTTAGTACTCACAGCTGTCCCGCTAGCAGATTGTGGAAGACTCCGGTGATGCGCAATGGGTGCACGCAGGTTGACAGACAGGTAGCCCGTCCAATCATTACAGTCGGGCCGAATGAAACGATTGGATGGGTTTATTAGAGTCCTGCTAATAGACAGCCACAGATACATGATTTTTTTCCTTTTGTTGTCAGAGCATTTGATTTATTGATTGCTGTCGGGATGTAATGAGAATTTCAACTAATATAACAAAAAATGTGTGTAAACTCATTACCAACCCTACCTTTAATAAATTAGTCAACAAAAACATTTTAAGGCCTTTACACACCGGGAGGCGTGACGCATTGAGAACATGAAAATGCGAAATACTCGCCTGCAATTGGCTTTTATTATGAAAGGTAAGAATGGAAGAAATGGATCTGGTCAGCGTTGCCTTTGTCAAAGTTGAAAGAAGTAATAAAGTTTGCCGTCTTAGTTCGGACTACGGCGCCCCCGCGTTGTTGTTTCACAAATAAAGGCGCAACTCAACCCGTTCTGCACAACGTGATCAGTTGATGCCTTTATTCGCGGAGTGAAAGCTCAGAGAAATCGATCGCTTTTTAGCTGCTTGATATTTGCGTTCTGTGTGAAAGTACTCATGAAAAAAAAACAACAGTTTAAAAAAATAGGTTGACGTACGAATTATTTGCATAGAAAAAAATTCCCCCGGTGTGTAAAGGCCTTTAGTCCAGGCATTTTAATCTAATACAAGCAAAAAAAAGGTCAAACTGGTACTAACAATTGGCCCAATTTCTTTATTTTTTTTAATTTCAAGTTTCAAACGATACTCACATACCCGTATGTACATTACTGGAGTTACTGGTCGCTGTGATTGTTCCTGCTGTCCATACTGGCCATGAAGAGTTCAGACACAAAGGCCCTGTTCACACCTGGTATTAACATTAGCTGAATGATCCGATCACAAGTGGACAGCTTTAAGTACATCTGTTCACACCTGGTGTTAGAATTTGTCTCCACATGCGTCTTCAGTGGCCACTTGTGATCCGATCTCACTTCCCCGCTCTATATGCAAATAAACACGCAGTAAACACACGGCTAATACAGCAGACGTTGTGATGTAATATTACATGGATGTCAGTAGTAATATCCTACATATTCGTGAATTCGGGTACATTTTAATAACATCAAAATAAAAGATTATGGTTGGTTAGGTTAAGAAATGTAACCACTTTAAATGTAAGAACAAAACAAAGCGGACAGACGCTCATTCTAAGCGTAAGTATCTTTGACGTGCCAGATTTGCCGAGGCCCAGGAAGCGTCTGACGGAGCTGATGTTGAAGACGGCCCTGGAGATCCCGGGAGAGAAGGAGCGGGAGAGGCGAAACGAGGCCTCCCACGTCTGGGGCCTTCGGTTCTTCCGGAGCCCCGTTGAAATCCTGGCCGACCCCGACCGCAACCGGGCAGCTGGCATCCGGCTGGCGGTCAACAGGCTGGAGGTAAAACAGTTTTAAAAATCAACCTAAAAAGCTGCTCCACACATTAGCATGGTTAAAGTTGACTCCGTTTGTATGAGCAGGGCTCAGGAGAGGGAGCTCGGGCAGTGCTCACTGGAGAGGTGGAGGACGTGCCCTGTGGCCTGGTCGTCAGCAGCATCGGCTACAAGAGCCTCCCCATCGATCCATCGGTGCCGTTTGACTCCCGCAAAGCCATCGTTCCGAACAACATGGGCCGTGTTCAACAAGCTGCAGGTACTCACTAAATACCATACAGACCAAGACCACTTGGCTAAAGTACATCCTTTTAAAAAAAAAACTGAAACAAATGTAGTGAGTCCATCTCTCTCTCTAGGTCTGTATTGTAGCGGCTGGGTGAAAACAGGCCCCACTGGGGTGATAGCCACCACCCTGAACAATAGTTTTGACACCGCACGATCCGTGATGGAGGACCTGGACGCGGGAGCGTTGGACATATCTGCTGCCAAGTCTGGTTCCCAAAGCATCAGTGCTCTGCTGGAGAAGAGAGGTACTCTACTGTCCCTTTGGTTTTTTTTTTTTGTGTGTGATTAATTTGCGCGTCAATATATTTTTTCGAACTGTTGTTTTGTCACGAGTACTTTCACACAGAACGCAAATATTATGTGCCGAAAAAGCGACAGCCTCGTTGTGTATACTCACACTCATGCAACCGTGATGTAGTTTGTTTATAGCCCAACGTTAGCTTTTTACTTCTGGCGATTGCATTCACGCTTCAATAAATTCTAAAAGTGGTGTTCATTTGTGAAGATTATCTTGCTGAACTGTTATTATCATAAACGTTTGTTTGTCACAGAGATTATTTTCTGTAATAATCACGCATCGTGTTGGACATTTACATAAAGGACTGTTCCTCGCCTTTTCATTTGAAAGAGCAAATGAGGAAGCTCATTGCTCAGACTCGGCCAACCAATCGGGTAACTTCGTCACTCAGTGACAGACTTTTGCGTTTTTATCACCTGTAGGAGTGAAACCAGTGACTTTCTCAGACTGGGAGAAGATCGACAGCGTGGAGATGAAGAGGGGTGAAGCTGCTGGGAAACCCAGAGAGAAACTACTGACTGTGGAGGAAATGCTGCAGGCGGCTCACAGATAACTGAAGACAAGAAGCTGTTAACAGGTAAACGCTGCACACTGAGGAACTGTTGAAGTATGAAATAACAGCATACTGATGGGGATCAATGACTGACCACAATGAAGAGAAATGGCATCATGAAGCACTCAACTTGGACTTCATTTAAATTGTGCACATTAAAGGCTAGTAGGTATACTGTAGTTTAGTCTTTGTCTCATTTGTCACACCTCGATCAACAGAATCTTCAATCGAAAGCACTAAAACATTGAGCTGTGGTTTCCTGTTGCATTAACCTCATAACAGGACTCTATTGGATGCTATAAATAATGATCTTATTGTGTTCTGTAATATACTGTATGTATGTTAAAGAGTAAAAACTGTGGTGGCTGAATTATGTTTTTACACTTTTTGCACTTCATATACTGACATTTACCATCTGGAATATTTTTTATACAAAATAAAATGTGACTTATATCCTTTTATTCCTGTCTCAGAGTAGTGTTGTCTACTGCTGCATTCTAAACATGTACTACTATGTCAGCCTAGATGTCCTACATGGTGGGTTTTAAGGTAATACGTTATTCTGGATCATAAAGAATCTTTAAAAGTAAACAGTATCTATTACAGTGAAGCTTGGACTGTCTAGTTTAAACATTGTGTGAGGAGTTACATATTGAAATACTGAGCTCCATAGGGTTTAATGGAGTTAAAATTCTCTTTTTGATATATCTCCAAAAGTATAAGACTTTTTTTCCCCGACAGATTATACTATGACATTCCTTCTTTTTTTTTTTTTTTTTTACTTCTTTCAACATACTATATTTTAACTTTTTACTTCTTTCGACATACAATACTATGACTTTTTTTCGCCATACTAATCTATGACTTTTTTAAAGTAATTTTTGTCGACATGCCACAATATATATATATTTTTTTACTTTTCTCAACATACTATACTATAACATTTTTTTTTTAAATGTTTTACTTTTTGTGACATACTAAACTATGACTTTTTTCTACATACTGTAGGTGTAGTGGGCCCCTACTGACCCAAATCTATGAGGCTTATAGCGAGTGATAATGCACATTTAATGAGGTGACAGTCAAATGGGGTGGTTTTGTGAATTAACAGCAGCACAAATGTAAAAAACCTGAAAAGGTTTGAACTCTACAGGAGGCAACAATGACATCATCAACAGAGATGAGACAACACTTTGTTCGTCAGAATATTTTAGTACTTAACATGTGACATGAATGTTTGATCTTGTAAAACAAAGAAAAATAACAACACATAACTTAAAAAAAACACTTGTGGAACAGGAATAAAGTGATAATACAAATGAAATCATCTCGTACCATTAAAAAATAATTCTTCACTGGGCTGGATAAACCCTTAAACACTGGGCTGGTATGCAAACACTCACTGTCAGGTTGTTGTTATTAAAAGGAAACACAGAGCAGCATTGCTTCCACTGACTGTTGAGATAAGACGATCACACTGTTGCATAGTAATCATGTAATGTGTTTGAGAACACATTGTCGTCTTTCAGCGAGGAACAGCGGAGACACCTTCGTGTTTGGACAGTTTAAATTTGGACTCCTCAAAATGAACATTGAGCATCCACAGGTTCAGTTCAGGAGTTCCAGTTGTGTGAAAAGCTTCTTATATGTTTCCTCAGTGGCTTATTGCTCTGTAAATTAATACAAGTAGTTGCACTTGCTATAGACTTCTTCATTTCTCAGGACAGCTGGCAGATCAGGCGACTCCCTGACCCTGTACCAGTATCAGACATTACCCACAGCTTATTGACATCACTGCTTCAGTCTGCATCAAATGTTTTTCTGGACTCCGGACCCTTATGTGTCCTCAGGCTCAGCTTCGGCACAAGGAGATCCACCGATTTTAAATACAGCCATCACCGCCCCGCTGTGGCCTAATGGAAGAACTGCACCTGTCCAGATACCACTTGCTGGTGCAGTGCAGCGTGGTCTCTTGGCTTGTCCTTCTTGGTGCCAGCATGAATGATGAGATGGTCCAAGCAGAATCAGAATCAACCAGAGGAAGCCCCCATTCAGCTTCCATCGGGTCTTAAAAGTAAAAAAACAGCCCTGGCTCTCCTCACCACTGCATGTGTGGGGGCTGCGTGTGGACCTGACTCCTGTACTGGGTGTGCAGGAGTGTGCCGGCCTGCGGGGAGTCCTGGCCCTGCAGCCAGTCTTGATAGAGGGTGTGCAGGGTGGGGTTGACCTCCGGGAGACGGACCGGCAGGCTGCTGTAGGCCTCCTCCATCTGCTGGACCAGGACTTTATCCACCCGGCCTCCCGCGTCGCTCTCTACCTGACCGCGGCCGCTCAGACACCCTGCCACATGGGAGACACAAGAAGGGCTTACACCAGCAGATCCCAGATGAAAGGGAGGATTTCAAAGTAACGTTTATAAGCAATATTTTTTAAATATCATGTTGGTAGTTTGTTGTGTTACCTCCCGGGCAGGACAGCACCTCCACCAGCTGGTAAGGCACACGTCCCTTTCTCATCCGATGAACCAGCGTCTGGATGTTCCTGAAGCCGTAGACGGCAGCGAACTGCAGCAGAGTTTCCCCGTCCCGCTCCAGAGTCACTTCCTGGAAGTCCCGGTTTCTATAAAACCAACATGGTACACATTAGAGGAGGCTTTTCAGACAAAGACAAACAACTGACATTTCTCTAAAAGCTGGGTTTCCACCGAGAAGTTCCAGGTCATTTTAGTCCCGGGACTACTTTTCAAGGAACTAAAATCTCTTCTACCGCTCGACCGCTGGGCTCGCTCACACCATCTCTCTCGCTCTTTTTTCAAATGGGTTGCCAAGCCGACAGCAGAGCCGAACTTTACTTTTGATGTTAACAAACTAAGAGAAATGTTCTCCCCTCGTCCTAAAATGGTCATAAATCGATACTAGAGTACTTCCTTGTTTTATGAAGGAAGCGGTACGAGTTGAAGCAGCGGTGCAGTGTGTGTTTCACCAATGAACAACGGTCATTCCTGAAAACCCCAACCCCGAAAGTTCCTGTACTTTCCGAAAGTACTATCCCCCGACCAGGGCCCTTTTCGGGGGGTAAAAAAAAACCCGGAACTTAATTTAGAAACTGGTCTCTGTGGTCGGGAAGCAAAAGATTCCTAGTTCCAGGGGAAAGTTCCTGTGGCCAAAACAGCGCTTAAAAACAGTGTACTATTGATGAGTGTACAGTACATCAGTATTTTCCAGCAGAATAAGTCCCAGGGTCACAGTGTGTCTCACCTGAGGTTCTTGTACGTGATCTCGTGGACGTCCAGACCGAAGAGCTCTTTGGCAGCGTGTTTGAAGACGTGTTCCAGGAAGCCTTCAGAACCTCGGCCCTCGTGCCTCACTAGCGCCACGTCTCCAGCCTCTCCCAGCCTGCAGTCACATCACAGCTCACTCTGACAACAGCTTCCATAACCACTCAGTGAAGAGATGCAAATGTGAGTTGGATGCTATTTTAAACAACATGTAGGGTGGATGGACAACATCATGTGCAGTAGCAAAGTATTATAGTTTACGCAGACTTGTGTTTGATACTTAAACTAACAAATTACTTGCAATAGCAATTTTGAAACAATAGCATGTATATATTATCTTTTTATAGTCAAACATAAGTCTAACTGCACTATTTGGATAATAGCACAGTGCCTGTATACAGTAACAACTGGCCTGTGAAAGTATAAAAGAGCTACTGAAGGCCAAAGTCAAATCTATCAAATGTTTCAACAAACGTGGTCAATAAAAATTATACTGAGTGAGGGTGATATTAATATAATTAATAACTACACTACTTAGAATATTGTTTCTCTGATACTTATCCAGACTTGCTGACTGCATCAGGGTAGCTCCAATATGTTTATTCTTTTCTCTCCAAAGATAACTGATAGGATGACAACTAGTCCGACTACTCACACATGGTCCAGTGGAACTGAGTCCAGCTCCTCCACTGCAACCTTCCTCTGCTCCATCAGGTAATGGATCTCCCCTGAAACATCAAACATCACTGTTAAAAGGATGTTGCTGTTATGATCAACTAATATGACTGAGATGGAAGCAACAGTATCGGAAACCAAAAATATTTGTCATATAGTGTAACATACGTACAAATAGAATTATGCATGTTTACAGTCGATCTCTACTGCTGAACTAGCAAATAAAATGCAATAAAAAAAGGTAGTTTGGAACCCACAAGATTTTCATCTCTGGGCCAAATGTGAGGTAACAAACAGCCACAACAATTCTGTTCTCTAGTTGTATGGCTGAGAAACAGAAGCTGATTTCTTTGTTTAGCAGCAGTTTGCTGTGAGGAAAAGTAAAAGTGAAGGCTCTATGATGTCTGCTAGTATAAGACTGCATTTGATGCTAAGACTTGATTAGGATTGAATGTAATCATTATCTTCCTACTGGGGTCAGACACTCCAAACTTTAGATAATAAAAGCTGTATTTAACAGAATTTAGGGGTCAAAACAAACTCTTCATAAACATTTGGAAATTGATTTGTCCCCAGGCAGCGGTTGTGTAAGATAAAGAGGAGGACTGAACCTGAGGTGAGGACACAGTCCACGTCTCTGGTCTCCAGCAGGCTGTTGTAGAACTCCTCTCTGACTGCCTCCAGCTTCTTATCAAAGCACGGAGCCACCAACACGTGGTAGACTTTCTCTGGACTCAGCTTCTGCTTGGACACGGGGCGGGAAGGAAAAACAACATGATATAAAAGGTAGATTCTTTTTGGTGTATGAAGCATTTTACACAACATTTTCTAAAGACAGAGTGCCTTAGTTTACTTCTGACTTAAGATCTGAATAACAGAACCTCCGTTACACCAGATTACCATTAAAGTTATACAGTCATGCCATTGTATTGGAGGCTATTTGCCCCACCTTTTTTGATCCGTTACCTCCAGCTTCCTTTTACTGATGCTGCCACTGTATAAACAGCAAACAAAGTGTTGCCAATAATGTGTAACGGTTACCGCTGATAAACTGAACGCATGCTCACCTGCTGCTTGGAGAAGTAGTCTTTGACCAGACAGCCCATGATCTGCTGAGGAGACCTGGCTGTGCAGATGTGAGGGGTGACCAGACTGCCCAGGACACGCTCTGAATAACGGATCCACCCTGAAAATCACCCATCAATAAACAATGATTTAGCTGAAACAATCAAATAATTGATTAGTCAGTCAAGCTATAGAAAATGAATAGCCAAAAATTTAAATCACTTATTAAGCAAAAACCAATCAAAATACCCCCAAATTGTCAGCTGACAGCTCCTCAATTGTAAAGATTTACTGCCTGTCTCTGTTTTATATAATCAGATATGTAATACATCCATGGCTGCTGGATTGTTAGTCGGGACAAAACAAGACATCTTAAGACGGCTTTGGCTCTGGGAAAATGTGACGGGCAGTTTTAAGATATCGTAAAGAAAAAACAATTAATCAATTAGTCCAAAAATAATCAACAGATTAATTGACAATAATGGCAGATTTCTGTCAAATGAATTCATTTTCATAAACGTTTCTAATGATCCCACTTCCTCAGCAATTGCCTTGTCTGGAGTCGAACACTTCATGACCAGTGTCAAACCTACAAACCGAATGAATGAAGTCTATGTATTTTTTTCCTGAGAGGAGAGGCAAAGTCTTTAAAGAGATACTTCAGGTGTTTTGAAGTGGGGTTTTTATGAGGTACTTATCCATAGTCAGTGTATTACCTACAGTAGATGTTGGTCGGCACGCACCCAGTTTGGAGAAAGAGACAGGAGTACCGACACCGGAGCAAAGCAATTGTGCCGACCATCATCTACTCTAGGTACTACACTGACTATGGATAAGTGCCCCACTGCAATACACCCAAACTATGACTTGAACTCTTGCCGTTCCTATCTCTGATGAAGGGAGTGGTGAAAGAGGAGCTGTCTATCTTTCCCCACCAGCACACTGCCGCTATCTGTACTTCTAAAAACAAGTTCCGTCTCCCTATATTCAGCACACGGCATGCAAATTCACAGCCTGAGGAGCAGCAGAAGAAATAGGCAAAAAGATGAAAATTGAGGCAAATATTAGGTTTGTTCAGTTGGCTAGAAAATGAGTCTGGCAGGTGGGGAATAAAAAAAGTCAAAAAGAGAGAGAGAAGGGGTGTGGACTGGAGGAAAGGAGTTTCACCTGGGCAGGAAGAGGTGAACATGGGCAGGGCGTGGGAGTCGTGGTGCCTCCTGCGAAACCTCTGAATAAACTCCTTCTGACTCTCCAAGATGCTGAAGCCCGCCGCCAGAGTAGTGTCAAACACATACTGCACTCCTGCAGGGAAAAACACCAGAGGGATGAGGACAGAGACAGAGACACAGGAAGAGACAGGAGTGGCTGATGGATACTGACGAGAGGGTGGACGTTTCTACACACCAGTCATGAAGAAATGGTTTCAGGAAGCTAAATTTATGACCATTTAAAACGTGCCAATATTGATAATTCGGAGGAAGCTGGACGCTATCCTGGAAAACCCCTTCCACCCCCTCCATGATGAGCTAGTCAAGATGAGGAGCACCTTCAGCCACAGACTCATCCCTCCTCGGCACAACACAAAGCGCCTGGGTCAGTCCTTCATGCTGGTAGCCATCAGGCTCCACAACCAAGGCTGACCCCCTTATGACAACTATTAGGACTTTTAAGAAATTTAAACATGCACTATCTGGCGCACTTTACACTATACATCCTATATACCACTTTATTGCTGACTGCACATATGTACATATTACATTTATTTATTTATTTATTTATTGTACATACTACATTTATTTATTTATTGACGGACTGTACACACTATGTTCACCCATTCACTCTGTATCTTTTATATCTCTATTATTGTCTTTAGAATTTTTGTATACCTTTACCTCTCCTGTGATTCACTCTGTTTGCTGATGTTGCTGCTTTGACACCTGAATTTCCCTCCGGGGATTAATAAAGGTCCATCTTATCTTATCTTATCTTATCTTATCTTATAACATTCAGACACTAGACGTCACATTCTCCCTCCCCTGTTCCATTGCATTTACTTCACAACAAGTCGTTGCCAGGCAATTCCCGTCAATTCCAACCCAGAGATACCATGTGATACCAACCACGTTTTACTATTGGCTCACAAGCCTTGTTAGAAGTGGGAACAGAACGTCAGAAATCTTCCACAGAGATAAACAAAACATTCATTTTGGACCTGCCAACATTTTTTAAATGATTAATTCACAATCATAATGATTATTTTCAAGAAAATCCATACTTTTATTCAGCACCTTTCTAAAGGCTGTGTAGATGTATTATTTATTAAAAAATATCTGTCTACATAACAAACAGCGTATTGAGGATCAATTTAACAACAACAACCCCTGCAGCATGTGGAACCGTATCAAGGCACTGACTGACTACAAAACCACCAATCTGCTGCCCAGTGATGACGCCCAGAGCCTGATGTCCTGAACCAGTTCTGAGAGGTCTGTCGCTGCTCGACCCATCAACCCACCTGCTGGAGAGTCGACACTGGTTCACTGGTTAACGCAAGCAAGGCGGCAGGCCCAGACAGAGTGCCCGGCCCGGTACTGAAAGCAAATATTCAACCTTTCATTACAAAAAGTTGCTGTTCCAACACGCCTTAGATCCTCCACCATCCTCCCCGTGCCCAGAAAAGTCCTCTGTGAAGTGTCTGAATGACCATCGCCCAGCGGCACTAACACCCATTACCACCAAACGCTTTGAGAAACTTGTGCTTTCACACATCAGAACCATCATCCCAACCGATCTGGATCAGCACCAGTTTGCTTCCTGGGTAAACCACTCCACAGAGGACGCCATCGCAACAGCTCTCCACACCGCTCTGACACACTTAGAAGAACCAAACAGTTATGTGAGGATGCCATTTAGGGACTTTAGCTCCACATTTAACACTGTAACCCCCTCCCCACAAACTGGACAACCTGGGCCTTTGTTCTCCGCTGTGCTCACCGGTCATCCCCCCTCTTCCACCCCCTCATCCTAAACACAGGAACCCAACAGGGCTGCACCCCCCATCCACAGCTAAAACTCCATAATTAAATTCGCAGATGACACCACAGGAGTTGGGCTGATTTCAGAAGTGGAACACCTGGCTGAGTGGTGTAAGGACAACAAGCCGGTCCTTAACACCTCTAAGACACAGGAGATGATTATTGACTTCAAGACAACAAAAGGAGAAAGTCCCCCTGCCCCTCCACATACATGGAGAGGCAGCATCTAAAGTTCCTTGGAGTCAAAGGCCCTGTACAGCCATGGCATTATCATGCGTCCTGAGTGATCCGATCACAAGTGGACAGCTTTAAGTACGTCTGTTCACACCTGGTGTTAGAATGCGTCTGCACATGCGGGGGATGAGAGAGAGAGAGTGCGGGCGGGTGTCAGCTCTGTTCAAAGCACCAGAACAACAACACTGACACATCTGACAATATGATAGTCTGTCAATATGTAAACTATAAATAAGATCTATTGTACTATAATACAGTTTTACCGACAGGATACAGTAGAGCACAGAGGCCTCGAGGCAGACAAGCGCTCGCGTCTGCCTGTCTGCTCACCTGAGGAGCGCAGAGACCCGCAGATCCCAGAGGGACGTCAGCTGAGTAGGCGGTCCTTAATGTGGCCCAGGACACATTCACTACACACTGCTAAAAGAATGTGGTCATATGTGGTCCAGACCAGCTCTGAATGGGGTCTGAGTGATCGGATCTCAACGCGTCCTCAATGCGTTTTGAGTGTGTTCACACCTGTACTTAGAGCTGTCCACTTGTGATCCGATCACTAAGGACTCACGTTAACACCAGGTCTGAACAGGGTCGAAATATTAAAACTGGAAGAATCAATTTCTGAAGAAACCGACGCTACACTGAAATGCTGTCACTTCACAGGGAAAACATATCACAAGACCTCCAATAACATAAAAGAGAACTTGAATACTGGGTTAAGATTGTATTTGTATTGTGAGAGTTAAATTAGTGATACATGAATCCACTTGCTCACCTAAACTCTTGAGGAAGCCACAGAGTTTGTGTGCAGCCTCGTTGACGTCCACACCAAACTTGACGGCAAAGAAAGGCAGAGACTGCGGACACACCGACGCTACCAGGACCTTGTGTTTCGACACGTCACACTTCTGACAGGGAAAGAGAGACAATGGGAACTATGTCAGGTATTGCTCAAAGTTCAACAAGACACCTCACTGACTTTCTCAGGTTTTTGTTTGGTTACGCATTGTTTTACCTTATTGAGCGCCAGAACCCGCTCCACTTCCTCCAGACTCTGCTGAGAGATCTTCAGGCTCTCCTCCTCTGATAGACAGCCATCACAGGACAGGCAGGCGCTCAGCAGCAACTGGGATCCGTCATGTACCTTCAGGGGAGAAAAGAGGAGTGTGTTAGGTGGGTTTGAAAAGAGACACATTTGATATTATAAAGGGGTACTCCTGCAATTTAGTTAATTAGACTTCCATAAAAAAGTCCACTACTCACAAGACATAGATTTAAAAAAAGAATGGTCAAAGCAACAGAGGTCAAGATGTTGTCTCAAGCCTGATGTTGTTTCACACATAATAGAATGATCCCAGTCACTTCCACATGGTGAGGCATACAGCTTTTTAATTAAACACTGGTATCGGATCGGTACTCGGTATCGGCCAACACCCAAAGCCCAGTTATCGGTATCGGGACTGAAAAAGTCAGATCGGTGTTAAGTGTTAAAAGTGTTAAAACTACTCAGGGTTATTTTCAGACTTTAGAAAGCTCCAGAAAACATTTTACAACTGTTTCCACAGTCTGAGTAGCACTCCTCGTGATGAGTAAACTGATTTTAATGTATGAAATAGTCGGAGTGCCTCTTTAATAAACAGACGATACAACAAATTAAATCAGTGCGTAAACAGAAGTTACCTCTCCATTGACTTCCTCTGTCTCCTGGTGGGAGTTGATACCATCATCACTCTGTTTCTTGTTGCACTGTGTGTGGAAGATCAATAAACATTAAACTCATGATTGGACAGCAAGAAAAACATTTTCCAAATTCAGCATACATAAAAGAGTCGACTGACATATAGAAAACCAAAAAATTCACCTGTTTGGTGCAGTTCTCACACTTCTCCTTGCGCTTTGGTATGTTGACCTCTGACATTTTCCTTGGCGGTTGTAAATCTGAAAATTGAGATTTTACCATTCACCATTAGCTTCCCCAGTGTTGATCATCTCCCCTACAACAGCACTGGCATGATGACTGTGTGCCTGCAGCCTGCTGCTGCTGTGTCAGGTTTTGTCAACTCCACCCTCCTCTGAGTGTCCTATCACAGGCTGCCCTCTTATCAGAAACACAACAACAGCTTTAGAGTGGTGGGAAACTGGCAAAGAACACAGACTAGTGTGTCCTGTCATTAAATGCCTCACGTTAATTACATACACAGTGCCAACTAAAACAGCCATAAAGATCATTATCATTATCACACAGAGGAGCTATCATCCTGTGAAAACCCTCATATATTATGAATACAATATGTCACAGTCCCATAATGTAAAATACGAAAAATGTAGACTTTTGGGTGAATATTTTATCATAACTAGCGATATTTTCAGCCCCGACTGGCTAAAAAAAAGATAATTTCTTACGCACGTGAACGCAACGTACGTCGAATTGTATTTGAGCTTTAACTTTACGTTATTGCGTCACACACAGGCCTTTCTTCTTCTTCTGACAGGTAATTTAGTCTCTGTGTTTGTTCAACTGTGTGTTGGTTTAACAGTATGACAGTAGGCTAACATTGTGCTAACATGTGCTAACATTACAAGGTCGACATTTAAGGTAACTCACCGGATTTCACTGCTTTGTCAGAGACAAAGACATGGAAGACATGCAGAGGACATTCAGAGGAGCAGCAGACCAGCAGCACTGATCCAGGTGAGCTCAGCAGTGACTCAGCACATTTCTAGTTTAAAGTCTAGTCGTCTGTTCTGTGTGTGTGTGGGGGGGGGGGAGGTGTTGTGACCGCCACTGCTCGCTTGAACCTGGGCGGTTATTTCATAACACCGGTTCACCTACTAATGCTCTCAGAGGCGGAGGAGCTGCTAGTGTTCAAGCCAGTCATGTTGTGAACCCGGTGAGTGGAGTACGCATGCGCAAACGGAGTAGTGTTGTGTCGGTCACGAACGAACCTGTTCAAAGAGCCGGCTCTTTTAAGTGAACGATAAGAGCCGGCTCACGTCCGAGAGCCGTTTTTTTTTCTTTTTTCTTTAATTAATTCAAGGCAGAAGGATAGGACGGGACGATCTTCTCCGCGCCACGGGCACTCCTTGCACTGACTGTGACTGAATGTTGTTTTAATGACGTCCGTGAGACGAATCAGGTGACGACAGACAAGGATCATACCATCAAGCAGGTGATGGTCTACAGGTACATAGCAGGAGGAAGAGGAGGAGAGAAAGAGAGAGAGTGCGATGCGCGAATAGCAGACAAGATGAGTGACAGTCAGAAACAAAGCAGCATGCAAATTTATGGTATTCTGGAAATTATAAGGTTTAGTATAATTATATTTAATAATTTAAGTGATATATGTGCACACATACTAATCATAGGTCAAAACGGCGCTAAATTTGGCTCAATTATAAAAGGCAGAAGTGGTAAAATGAAGAGCCGTTTTGGAGCCGAAAGAGCCGGCTCTTCTTGGTGAGCTGAGCCAAATGATCTGGCTCACTAAAAAGAGCCGGAATTCCATCACTAAAACGGAGTAGTGGTCTGCTCCGGAAGCTTTGATTTTTTTGCCAAACTACCTGATGGTGGGGGCATTAAAAAGAGCTGCTTTTGACCTTGCTTTGGCAGTAAAATCAACAAATTATGATATGTCCAGCGTTAAAAACTCCAACTCGGTCTGTGAGTTTCTCCTTCCCCAGACGCGGGGAGCTTTCCCGGATGCATGGTTTCAGATTTTTCAAAGTATGCCTCAAAAGGAGACGAAAATGGTCAAAATAATGGAAAAGTTATGCCCAGTTCACTACAAAACGAGATAAAATGTGTTGTGAAAATGCCATGGTGTTGTAGGAAAACGAAAGGCTGGCGTAGTAAACGGACTACGCAACCAAATACATATTTTCTCTTAAATTGATACACTTAAAGCTTTTATTTTGAAGGCGACGAGAAAGCGAGCCCGTCCAATCAGAACAGCCGGATCCAGGAAGGAAGTATCTGAACAGTTGTTGCAACAATATGAATAGGAACTTCCTCATAATTCACTACATGTGTTTCCTCCTACAAATGCTCTTTTGCTGAATTTGTAACGCGAAAAAAATACAGAAAGAAAGAAGAGTTTAAGGTAAGTGATACAACATGTGTCATCTCTGGTGTCTTTATAAAGTTGTGGTGAGACAGTGTATTCTTTTCACATCATATCCAGTCCATCATCAGCAGGAGCATCTCTCTGGTCTTGTTGGGTTTTCAGATGGCTGGATTAACCTGCTAGAGGGGGGATACTCAGCCAAATACATCTTATGTATTAAATTGATGCATTTTTAACCTTCTATTTTGAAAGTGGTGTGAAAATGAACCCCAATGTCTTGAAATCCAGATCCAATGTCTTGAAATGCCTCTTCAGAGCAGGGCCTCAACATGTCTGCTGTGGAAAAGGCCTTTTGAAATAGCACAACATGTTAATACCATAGAACCAACAATAATAATTATTATCGTAAACTAAAAAGAAAGTAAGCAGTGAAAAATATTGTTAGTAAACTCAAACTTAATTTAAATCGATATCATTTAAGTAAAACTAAACTGTAACTATATTGCCTGGTTAAAACACGAGTAAAAAATAAAATAAAATGAATATAAATTTATTTCAGTTTTAGTTTTTTAGCTATAATATATCACTACTGAAAAAAGGAGACTGCTTGAATTTCCGTCAGCTTTCGTGACATTGAACCACAGAAACTGAACAGACTTGACCTTCCAGCAGATGGCGCTATGCCGCAATTGCTTCACATCGGACACTAAAGTAGCGCAAAGATTAAACTTTAAACATTAAACAGTATGGCCATTCCTACAGTTCTCCAACCATGTATTTTGTATGTACATGTATTTAATTCTGAGACATTATACCTGGCCCGATCAAAAACAAACTAAAACTAACTATTTAAAAACTGAAACTAAACTAAAACTAGCAAACACTCTGAAAACAAACTAAAATAAAATCGAAAAGTCTAAACTAAAATAAAATAAAAATGAATTCTTAACCATTATAACCTTGGTTGATACACATTAAGCCTGGAGCTTTCAGGGCCCCTGGAGTATATTTTTGTGATTTGGGTGAACTGGCCCTTTAAGGTAGGGGTATTATGTCCTTGTAAAATAGGCTTTTTGTATATGTGAAGTACACAATGGTTGTTCTTGCCTGTGTTCAGATGGGATACATGATAGTAGAGGAGCACAGCTCCACCTTGCTCCACCTGAAGAGATCTCCAGGCATTCGTTCCTGGTCTCTTCTTGTCGGTAAGTGTGTGTTCAAATGTTCATACAATCAAATATGAAATAAACATCCACCATCCCCTCAATATGTTAAAATTCTGTAATTAAAACATCTCATCTGCTCTCTCCCTGTTTTGTCTCTAATAATAAGCCTCTCATTTGAATTGCAGGTATAGCATCTGTTGGGTTGGCAGCAGCATACTACAGCTCAGGTACACAAACTGAATTTACCTAATCTGTTAATCAATTTGCTCAACTTCCGATTTACGTAACTTTCCACACACGCTTGTTACAACTTTATTTGTTGTATGTGTTGTGTGGATCACACAGACAGCATCCCGTGGAAGCTTTTCTACGTGGCGGGCTGTCTGTTTGTAGCCATGCAGAACATGGAGGAATGGGAGGAGGCTGTGTTTGACAAAACCAAGGACCTGATTGAGCTGAGGACGTTCAGCTTGTACGCTTTAGTCCTGACCATGTGGAAGAAGGGGCAAGAGAAAGGTCAGTTAACACCACGGTACAGTAGAGTCCACTGGCTGTTTGAGTGTGCAGAATCTTAACTTTATTTTTCCCCCTTTCTCTCTCTCAGTTGTGTTGGATCTGACACAGCTGTGTGACATCTGCGTCCAGGAGGAGAAGGTTCGTTATCTGGGGAAGGGCTACCTGCTGATGCTGCGGCTGGCTGCGGGCTTCTCCTACCCGCTGACTCAGAGTGCCATGCTGGGGGGACGCAGGTAGGGGTCTGCTGCTGACATCTCCAACACATGAAAGTTATAATCTGTAAGATTTTAGTTATATCACATCCACAGTCCTGAATTGATTCAGCAATGGAGCACTGCAAGAATGAGTCCTAAAACCCAGAAATTAGTTAGCATTTTAGCACTTCCGGTTCCCTCGTCTCAAAGTTTTTTTGAGTAGAAGCCTGAAATAAAGTGTGTGGTTAACACAAGCTTAAAGGTACAGTGTGTAGGATTTGGCAACATCTGCAGATTGAAACCAACTGAGTACCCCTCCGCTCACTCCTCCCTTTCCAAGACTGTGTTAACGTGAGCGGCCAAGTGCAAAACCGTGATAACTCCATTCGCCTCACTCGGAGGCCATACTTACCATAATAACACTACTTTAATGGAAGTCAGACGGCAGCTGGGGGTACCGCGGTTTTGCACTCTGCAGCTCACATTACTGCAGTTTAACAAACGTGTCGGAGAACTATGGTGGCCTTCAGGTAACTTAAAAATGTGAACGTCTCTCTCTAGAGCCAGTGTTTGGTTTGTCCGTTCTGGGCTACTGTAGCAACGTGGCGGAGCAACATGGCGGACTCTGTAGATATGAAGGGCTCATTCTAAGCTAACAAAAACACAGCGATTCTTAGTTTCAGGTGATTATACACTAAGGAAATATTATATTCCATTTCTGCTAATAGATCCCCCAAAATGTTGCATACTGTTCCTTTAAGAGACTTTAATGTTTTGTTCTGCAACATAAAATGCGTCAGTAAATACCCCACTTGTGAATTTTGAAGCTTTTACGTGTCTTTAAAAAGGCCATTGCTAACAAGTGGCAAAATGACACTACTAATCATCATCACGCTGAATACCCAAAGTGGTCAAGAAAAATCAATGAATGCAGTTTTAAGTATACTGTATTTAAAAAAAAAAAATGGGATGCACAATGATATCGGCACGTCATCGGTATCGGCAGATAAAGGCTTTAAAATGACATATCGGCCAGAAACGAGCATTTCCTCCGATGTGACAGGCCGATAAGATGATGCGTATGTGACACGAACCGTTGACGAATGTGCAAAAACAAATTTCTTGGGTGTGGAGTTTTTTTTTAAAGTGTCCAAAAGGTTTGCAATGATTGCTCATCATCAGTCTTGCGAGGATTAGCCAAATCGCAAGTTGATTTACCCATCTGAAGAGCTGTCATCCACTTCCTTGTGCCTATTTTCAGGATTGTCTCAGGGACAGCCTGTTAAAGTAGGATGCATTTTTTCAGTTTTATCTGAATATGTTACATAAAAATAAATGACATGTTTTACATATAACCCAAGTTGAAGTAGTTTTCTTATTTTGCCTAATGAAGGTTTACATTCTGAAAAGCATTTTTATTTTATGTCTGCATCTGCCAGCGGGCCTTCACAATAACAGCAGGCCTAATAATATGATGATTCCACTACACGAGAGACTTGATGTTCTTTGCAATTAGGTGGAAAAAATATGTGCATACGGTAAATAGGCATCAGCATTAGCAATCAGCCAAATTGAGTTGGAAAATATCAACACATCGTTATCTGCAAAAATCCAATATCGAGCATCCATACCCTGGATTCAAAGTCTTCTTATGGTCTGATTGTTATAATTGAAGCCAAACAATATTTGGAAGAAAAAAGCAGAACAAAAATGCTTTGTAGAACAAACATTAGATAATGTATTACATCCCTGTTCTCCTTCTGTTCTGTCTGCTACCCGTCAGTGATGTGGAGGCGATGGCTGCATTACTGAAGCGCTTCCTGGGGCTGGAGGAGCTGAAGCAACGCAGGCAGCAGGAGGAAGAGGCAGCGTATGGAGAGGAGGAGGAGGAGGAGGAGGAGGAGGAGGAAGATTCTCAGAGCAGTGCTTCAGATGGTGAAGCAGACAAACTGTGATCTCTCTGAGACTTACAACCTTGCTGCAACTTTGGGTGGATTGATTCAGGGTCATTATGGCATCGCTACGGCATTACAGAGGGTTACACTGTTAGCATGTGCATGAAACACAAAGGATGCAGCCTCTATCAGTTTCTCCTCAAACTTCCTTGTCTTTTTTTAATATGTCAGGTGGGGTTATGGCAGCCTCGGGAGGCTATAGTGAAATATTTTGTATTTAATTTTCATGTGAACTAGGATGGAAATGAAATGTTTTGTCATGTAAATGTTTCATGGTTCAGTCAAAGGTTTCTAAAACACTTCCAGGGAGTATATGGAAAAAGTGTACTGCAGATGCAGCTCTCTGCAAATGAAGCTTTTTGGATCTAATTACTATTTGGGAATACACTCCAGATTACAGATTTGCCGTGCCTTCCTACTGAACTCTAATAAGTGTTTATGTGTGTGAGTTAATGGAAAGTGCTCTTATCCCACAGTTTTCCGGGACCACCCAGTTGATAATCACCTTTCGCATGTTTATTCAAACCCCAGTCCGCACCGACCGGATGACAGCATGTGCAAACTGTAATCGAGCATGAGTGATTCTCAATCAAGGGTTAATTATCTGTGAAATTACCGGCCTGTTGTTGTGCTTTTTATTTTTAACAGTTCTATACTTTTTGTGAACCAAAGACTGAATCTCAGGCGAACACTTTGATGCTTTGGACAAACTATTTTTTGTTTCTTTTGAAAAGTGTAGGGAATCATGGCTGTTAAATGGTGAATGTCGGTGTGTTCTGCTCTGCTTGGAAGAAAATGGGAAGGTCTTTTTTTTTTGTTGGTTGATTTTATTGTCTTTGTTTACTTTGATACATTTGGAAGAATTATATAAAAATGATTTATATACAAACCCCAAGTCTCCTTTTAATATTATTTCCTTTCTTTGCTACAGTTAGTGCAATTTACATACACCAGTTTGCTCTTGGGGAAGTGCAAATTTACACATGAAATCACTCCTGTTAAGTGCTGGTTGCAAAAAAATGAAAGCTAGGGTTGGTTATCAGTTTATATTTGTGCATCGGGGGCGATCTATTAGCAGAATTAGAATATAATATTCATAACTATGTTTTCATTGGTTTATCATCAGCTGAAACTAAGAACCGTTGCGTTTTCGTTAGCTTAGAACGACTCCTTCATATCTACATAGGGAGCGGGTCCTCTTCATTGAGTCCGACATGTTGCTCCGCCATGTTTCTACAGTAGCCCAGAACGGACAAACCAAACACTGGCTCTAGAAAGACCCTTTCACGTTTTTACGTTGCCGGAAGGTGACCGTAGTTCTCTTCCGTTGCTCCTAAAGTAGTGTTATTATGGTAAGAATAGCCTTTGAGCGAGGCGAACGCTGTTACCACGTTTTTTGCACTCGGCGACTCACGTTACCGCAGTCTTGGAAAGGGAGGTGTGAGCAGAGGGGCATTCAATTGGTTGCAATCTGCAACCACACCACTATGCCGCCAAATCCTACACGCTACCTTTAAGAAACAAGCAAGCATAAGCTAGATTTAAAAAAATTATCCAACCGAAAAACCCAGCCCAGTGTTGTCAACTCTTTTCCAATGAAAGTAAATAGCAGCTCCAAAAGTCGCTAACTCGGAAACACAGACAGTCCGTACCTTCAGGCGTCCCGCCAAAGCCACTCCCCCAAAATTATCACAACGAACATAAAAAACGAACATGGTTATTGTTAGTACTCAGTTGTTAAGCTAGCAGCTTGTGGAAGACTCTGGCAATGAGTGTACGGAGGTAGACAGGTAGGTAGCTAGGTAGGTAGAAAGACAGGTAGCCTGTCCGGACAGGTTTATTACAGTCCTGCGACAGCCGCAGATACCGTATTTTTTGCCAGAGCATTTGATTTATTGATTGCTGTCGGGATGTAATGAGAATTTCAACAAATATAACAAAAATGTTTTTGAAGAAGATTACCAACCCTAGCTTTAAGAGAACAGCATCGGAATTCATCAAACAAACATTTTTAATTCTGAGCTGGTGAAATATTTCACGGCACCATCTCGTTCACACAGGCTCTGATTTCCTCTGTTATCCTCTGTAAGGGAGCCACTACAGGGTTGACGTGTTCCTCCATCCACTCCTGGGCTGTTGAGTCTGGGTAAAGACGTACCATCTCCTCTCTCACCCCCTCCGCCTTCTCTTGTAACGTAGTCAAATACCTGAGGAGACCAGATCAGATGGGGGTTTCTGTTAAAGGCCAAACAGAATTTCAGGAAGAGGCAGAGTGTAGCTGTAATATAACTAATTATTCTCACGTTGATGCTTGGTTGTGAATCTGCATGGCGATGAGAGGGGTTACCATTTTCCTCTGTCGGTGGTAGGAGCTGAACCATCCTCTGACATACCTACAGTAGCAAAGGCATACAGTTACTCAGCTGTTATTTACATTCAGAAGAAAACATTTGTGTATTTCTGCAAAGGTTTGGGAAATACACTTATTTGCTTTCCCTGTTAAGAGGAGTTTTTTTGGTGGGGAGTTTTTCCCTTATCCGATGAGAGAGTCGCACTGTAAAGGATAGAGGGTGTCGTATCCTGTACAGATTGTAAAGCCCCCTGAGGCAAATTTGTGATTTTGGGCTATACAAATAAAATTGATTTGACATGATTTGCTGAGAGTTAGATGAGAAGATCGATACCCCTCTCACAGACATGAGAGGTTTCAATCTTCTCATTTAAGTCTCGGCAAGAACACCAAACTATTCTTTTAAGGTAGATGAGACATTGGAGTTAAGATCTTGTGATCACTGCCCACAACTCACATGTTGTTTTCAAAAAATCGTATGTCTTCTGAGTTCAACAGTGAATTGAGCTCCACAGTTAACTCAGCCAGCCTCCTTCCTGGGAACAGCGAGTCGTCCACAGAAGTCCTAAAGGCCACATGGGACGAAATCCAGTTAACCTAGAGAGATATACACTATATTTACAGTGTTGTGTAGTTCATGAAACAATGTCGGGCCTCACCTCTCCATGGCCTCTACCTCCACTGAGCAGATACCCAGTCTCTCAGTCACTTTGCCCTGAGCCTCAGCACTGAACTGACCATGGCTGAGTGTCTGGAGACAGGCTGCTAGCGATGGAAGGGCCACATGCATCAGCTCACACAGCACCGACAGGTGGTCGTACCTGACAGTGGGGAAACGGATCATGTAAAAAAAAGCTCTGTGTTAAATAGTAAATGTAAGATCAAATGAAGAATGCTTACCTCTGCCAGCCTGTGATGGCGATGCCCTGCAGGTTTATAGCAGCAGATAGAGAAGCAGCCACCGTCAGCCACTGCACGTGATTATCCACATGTCTCTGCGTGCCGGGCACACAGGTGTAAACAGTGGTGGAGCCTTTAAAGGAGCTGGCTGCCCACAGGTCGGACATACCGGCACTGCAATACTTCTCCAGCAGAGACACTGGACAACACACAGAGAGAGATACGTCACTACTAACAAAGCTCTGTGATGTTGCAGAATATTTGTCAATGTATAAGAGAGCCCGATACTAATTTCCACAGTATATGGTTCTTACCAGTTGTGTCCACATCCAGATTAGGGTTGTAATCCCACAACATGGGCTGGACGAGTCCCACCAGGCCGCTAGCTGTCACATGGATAGAAAACAGAAAAGATTCATATTGAAAACGGTTTAATCAAGACACACTGGAGAGAACAGATACCATAACCAGCAGTGGTTTTAAAAATTGGATCTGAAGACCACCAGGAATCCTTCAGATGGGTCCCAGCAGGTCTTCAACAAAATAAGAAAAAGTTTAATTTTATACTGTATACTTACTGTGCAGCTCCTATTGTTCTTTATGTGTGTCTGGAAATTTGCTACTGTGTTTTTTAATATAATTTGTATGCAGTGTTTACTGTTTGTTTGTTAACTAAAATACCAATAAACAGATGTAAAAATACATCAGACCTTCAGAGGTCTAGTGGAGTCCAACGGAGTGTTTCACACAGAAGGTGAATACAGGTGTATGCAGGCAAACAGTATGAGAAAAATAAAGTGTCCTTTGAACATTAAAGCATGTAAACATGTTTGAGTAGAAACCCAAAATGCATGTATGAACCTGAAAATGAGCATATGTCTCCTTTAAAGTCTGAAAGCTTCAAACTGCCACAACGCCTCTGTGCTTCTTTTTTTTTTGGAGTAACTCTCCTTGTATGTATTTCATATATCAGAGCTCACCTGGTTTAGTAGGGAACCAATTGTATTTCTTCCTCACCTTTTAGCGTGTCATGGCTCATGCCTCTCATCATATCATCCCACATTATGATGGTCATGTGAGGCCACGCCTCCTTGACGGCCTGGGCCACCTTGGTCACATGGCTCAGGAAGAGCTGCTCCACCGTACGTCCCGGCGAGGCCAACCACAGTTTGGACTCCTCCCCCTCGCCGAGCATGTACACCTTGAGGAATTTCAGATGAGGACGTGAAATGATGACACTTTCCACCGTAACTAGTTGACAAAAATCCTTACCTCATCTGCTCCGATGTGCAGCGTATTCAAGCCAGGATGCAGCTCCACCACCTGCCTCAGCATCTCCATCACCAGCCTCACCCCTTCCTCTTTGTGGGGATTCAGGGTGCCGACGCAGTGGGCAGCCTCTCTCAGGCTCCACAGGGGCCGATGCTTCAACACAAACTATAACAGAGAAGGGTCATGGATGAACACCGATACTGAACACCATCTGAGAAATTGGGCCTTCGTAGCCATTACAAAGACAGGAGAGCAGGATGTTTGCCTCACCTCCATGTGGCCAAATGTCTGCACAAGTGGGATGACTTCCATGCCTTTAGATTTGGCAAATTCCTGCATAGATAATACCTCCTCTCGGCTGGAAACACAGCAGACAGAACTCAATGAACTTACTGAACCAAAGCAATTTATGGCACGCTGGACTTGCACACTAACTTTTATCTCTACTCCACATAGAAAAGATTATCATTTTATTACAGGATCTTACAACACGATGAGGCAGATAAAAAACAGTACATACAATTCCACCCAGCCCATAAACCAGGAATGGAATGATAGGCAGTGTCCGGTGTTTACATCCCAAACTGCACCTGTAAGCAGGCTGCACTGTGGCCTGCAGCAGCTTCACCTCCCCCCCATAAGGAAACATGTCCTCATACTCCACCAGCAGGCCATCGGCTCCCAGCTGAGAGAACAGCTCGATCAGCTGAGGACATGAAACACACATTAGTGGACAGCAAATGTCAATATAAGAGGGTGTAAATATGTCAAATATCAATACAGAGTATGTGTGTACAGCAGATGACAGAGGATGCTGTTGTGTGCTGACCTTGTGAAGGTATTCTACTCTTGGGGGGGCACCTTTCAGATCCAGGTGGACCAGTTTCTTTCCTTTTGGCCATGGTGCATGCTTCATTGTGACTGTTGCAGACTGCAGAATAGAGCTTCATATTAAGAACAGTAGTTACAGGTGTGTGTGTTAATGTTTGTGAATGAACTCACCAGAACAGTTGATGTTGATGTGACGCAGATCACTTTTTTTTCTGCACAAGAAACGTCCACTGCTTCCGGTCGTTTCAATAATGTAAACACGCAGTGTATAGGTAATCGATTAGTTTAGTCTTTGGCAGAGCAATGGATGGAAGAATGCACGCTGCTTACATGCTGTAAGAGTTACACGTGTGTGAAGTTTAGGACAGAATATCAGATACAGGATTAGCATGGAGCTATATTGTAGCTGAAAGTGTCTGTTTTTGCAACTATGCGTTGTAGTGGACCACCTGGACGTGGTCCAATGAAAACCCAGCTTTCCCTTGCGGAGAGCCAATGAGGTGGCGGATACGCGTCAACGAGGAAGTGGAGAGAGATTCAGGTGGTGGCTGTTAGCTGTTAGCTGTTAGCCGAGTGGACTGTACGGTATGGTCAGCCGAGGACACAATAACCGGGTATTTAGTAAATGCTACGTAAAGACGTGTTGAGCCAAAATGGCGCTACTGCGAATGAGAAACCCTCAGGGCTCAAATACAGAGATAGAGAAGAAAATTAAAAGGTAAGTGAATGAAACGATGCTAGTGGGATGCCTGTGTGTGTATATACTGTATGTCTATGTCTATGTCTGTGTGTGCATAATGTATGTCTATGTCTATGTCTATGTCTATGTATATGTCTGTGTGTGTGTGTGTGTGTGTGTGTGTGTGTGTGTGTGTGTTGTATGTCTATGTCTGTGTGTGCATAATGTATGTCTATGTCTATGTCTATGTGTGCATAATGTATGTCTATGTCTGTGTGTGTGTGTGTGTGTGTGTGTGTATACTGTATGTCTATGTCAGTGTGTGTATAATGTATGTCTGTGTGTGTGTATATACTGTATGTCTATGTCTGTGTGTGTGTGTGTGTGTGTGTATACTGTATGTCTATGTCTGTGTGTGTATAATGTATGTATGTCTGTCTGTGTGTGTGTGTGTGTGTGTGTGCGTGCGTGTGTGTGTGTATACTGTATGTCTATGTCTGTGTGTGTATAATGTATGTCTGTCTGTGTGTGTGCGTGTGTGTGTGTGTATACACTGTATGTCTATGCCTGTGTATAGACTGTATGTCTATGTCAGTGTGTGTATAATGTATGTATGTGTGTGTGTGTGTGTGTGTGTATAATGTATGTCTAAGCCTGTGTGTGTGTATATACTGTATGTCTAAGCCTTTGTGTGTATATACTGTGTGTCTATGCCTGTGTGTGTATGTGTGTATACTGTATGTCTGTCTGTGTGTGTGTGTGTGTGTGTGTGTGTGTATACTGTATGTCTGTCTGTGTGTGTGTGTGTGTGTGTGTGTGTGTGTGTGTGTGTGTGTTTGTATATACTGTATGTCTATGCCTGTGTGTGTGTGTGTGTATACTGTATGTCTATGCCTGTGTGTGTGTGTGTGTGTGTGTGTGTGTGATTGTATATACTGTATGTCTATGCCTGTGTGTATATACTGTATGTCTATTCCTGTGTGTGTGTGTGTGTGTGTGTGTGTGTGTATACTGTATGTCTATGTCTGTGTGTGTATATACTTTATGTCTATGCCTGTGTGTGTATATACTGTATGTCTATGCCTTTGTGTATATACTTTGTCTATGCCTGTGTGTGTATATACTGTATGTCTATGTCTGTGTGTGTACACTGTATGTCTATGCCTGTGTGTGTACACTGTATGTCTATGCCTGTGTGTGTACACTGTATGTCTATGCCTGTGTGTATATTCCGTATGTCTATGCCTGTGTGTATATTCTGTATGTCTATGCCTGTGTGTATATACTGTATGTCTATGCCTGTGTGTGTATATTCTGTATGTCTATGCCTGTGTGTGTATGCTGTATGTCTATGCCTGTGTGTATATTCTGTATGTCTATGCCTGTGTGTATATACTGTATGTCTATGCCTGTGTGTGTATATACTGTATGTCTATGCCTGTGTGTGTATATTCTGTATGTCTATGCCTGTGTGTGTATGCTGTATGTCTATGCCTGTGTGTATATTCTGTATGTCTATGCCTGTGTGTATATTCTGTATGTCTATGCCTGTGTGTATATTCTGTATGTCTATGCCTGTGTGTATATTCTGTATGTCTATGCCTGTGTGTGTATATACTGTATACCTGTTTTTCTGTCTTGGTCAGAGGTAATGCGCTGAGGCAGGGATCTGTATGGAGGGGCTCCCGAGGGCTTGTTGCCTTGCTGCTGGTCGTCGTGTCTCTCTGCGGGGCGGCTACGTGGCTGTTCGTGGCCTCTCTGGACAGTGAAATCACAGAAACGCTAGTCCGCCAGGGTGAGCTGGTCTCCCCCCAGCCCAGAGTCTACACCGTCCAGTGCTCTGAGGACTACGAGAACTACAAACGCTATCCAGGTGAGGCTCTGCAGCCCTTGCACCGGACTCTGCCAGGTGGTCAGCTGTACTGTAAACATCACTGGGGCGGGATAAAGCCAAGCCCTACTTGTTAAATACCATGCTCATCCAGTGTTGGATTCTGCTCTGCCTTTCACAAGTTTGACATGATACTGTATAAGAGTGGGTCAGTCACAAAATATTGTAAGTTGGAAAACACTGTTCTCTTATATCTTATTATACTGAATTTCTGTCAATTCTTTTCTTCATCAAACAAAACCGGTGAAAAAGTCTTAAACTAAAATTTTCTTCTGATTCCTGAAACAGTGTGAAATAGCATGGTATAATCCACTAGATGGTAGCATAGCACAAGTCTAGCAGAGCAAAATGTCACTGTGTCTGTACTGTAGGACTGCATATTTGATCGGTGTACCCACTTAGATAATGCTTACAACCAAGAAAGCGGTGTGTGGGAGCAAATACTAACCAGTACCCCAATTTGAGCTAAAACTATGACTAAACTGGAATAAGGTCAAAAGATAAAATCTAAGCATGAATGCTTTTTCTTTGCCTTGGAAATTTTACAAAACAATCCCAACTCAGATGCCCTTCTCAGCCTTGGAATACATCACAATGCTGGCTTCATTAATAACAAGCTGTTAAAGTGATGTTTTTTTTTTTTAATCATTCAGACACATCTTTTACATAAATGTTCCTCATCAGTTTCATCATTTATTGGATAAAGATTTTCGCTGCCTATCTTACAATATCTGACAGTGTAGAAGCACAGAATGAAAAAAAGTTCAGTTGGGACTTTAATTTAGTTTCACTCTAGCTTTAAGGCTCAGTATTAAAGCTAGAGTGAAGATACTGATACCTAAGGAATCCATTGATACCAACCATGTCGTGCCATGTCATACCAGGTAATGCACACAGTGCACTTTAATAGACTGAGCTACTCTTTTTAATTCTGCACACCACAAACAGCTCTACCCTGCACCTTTACAGACTGGTTTTACTGTATTCTACAAACAATATACAGCTTTATTCTGCACTTTACTCTATTTTAAAAAAACTCTCTACCTCAGTTATTATCCTGCATTATATTCCATATTTGATATTTCTTAATCCCCTGGTCTCTATGTCTCCTATATTTTATTATCCAGCACTATATCACTTTTTGCACAACATTCACATTTTTAATTGACCTGTATCTCACTACATTCAGTTTTAACAGTTTTCTTCATGTCCTGTTATTTTTATATCTCGTATATGTTTTATACTTTGTACTTTGTACTACTAACTTGTGCCTTTTTACTAATATGTTTGCACTATGGAACTGTGATGCTGGAAACTTGAATTTCCCTCGGGATCAATAAAGTATCCATCTATTCATCTATCCATCTATGTAATGCTAGCTTGTCGGAAAGAAGGCAAAATAACGCTTAAAAATGTTGGCGAGGAAAAACCGTCATGGCCATTTAAAAAGGGGTCCCTTGACCTCTGACCTCAAGATATGTAAATGAAAATGGGTTCTATGGGTACCCACGAGTCTCCCCTTCACAGACATGCACACTTTATGATAATCACATGCAGTTTGGGGGCAAGTCATAGTCAAGTCAGCACACTGACACACTGACAGCTGTTGTTGCCTGTTGGGCTGCAGTTTGCCATGTTATGATTTGAGCATATTCTTAATGCTAAATGCAGTACCTGTGAGGGTTTCTGGACAATATCTGTCATTGTTTTGTGTTGTTAATTGATTTCCAATAATAAATATATACATACATTTGCATAAAGCAGCATATTTGCCCACTCCCATGTTGATAAGAGTCTTAAATACTTGACAAATCTCCCTTTAAGGTACATTTTGAACAGATAAAAAATGTTCGATTAATTTGCGATTAATCACGATTGACCATGGACAATCAAAATCCAGGCTCAGGATTCAAGCATTGAATTCTAATCGTCAGGAGGTTGGAGGGGGAAGCCTTTAATTCTGTGGCATTAGTGAGCAGAACTCCAATAAACTCCCTACGTTGCACTTTGTTTCTCTCTGCTATGAGACCCAAAGCCTCCAAAACCAGAGGATACTGCACCAAGATACTCCACTGTTATTTACTAAATCCTGTCTTACTTGTCTCTCTCCCAGGATGCACCCCTCAGAAGTGTGGCCGTGCGGTCACAGACGGCGTGGTGTCGAGGGAGGAAGCTGAGGTACTCAAGAGGTAAACATTTGTCCTATAGAAAGTGCATCACATCTCATTTCCTTCTCCCCTTCTCCCCTAGTTGTTTCTCCATTCACTGTCTATCTCAGCAGTGCAGCTGAGTCATTTTGAATGCTTTCTGTCTCCGACACACAGGCTGGCTGAGAGAGGGCTGGCGCTCGCTGGGTCAGAGGGAGGAGTGAGTATGGCGCCAAATTAAATAGTTGGAGTACTTTCAAAGGAAGGCAGGGATTAATACATTGCTTGACTGAACGGTGGTTATTTGATCAGAAGCCATTACTCTCTACTTGTTTATTTCTAGTCTTTACTGTCATTTATAATCACACATATTGGTGTTTTTGCATGTTTTTACCCATTAACCCTCTGAGACCCTCAATAGACCCATTTATATCTTTTTTAGGGGGGTCCAGGGGTTATTTAGGGGGAGATAACAGGTCAGCAGTAGAGGTCATCTGAAAGCTGTGAACCTGAAGATTAATGAAGTATATGGTGGTCATTCCAATGCTCACTTATGTCTCATAAGTTTTTGCAGCAATTTTGGGGTTGATACCATTTGTTACACAGATTTGGTGCTAAAGTTAACCATTTTTTTACCACTCAAGAATTGATAAAAAAACAAAAAAAACAATAATCCCTCCAAAAAACAGATTAGGACACCAAGACCTTGAGGAACATCATAGAAAAAGCCATGCTGTGATTTGGTATCAAAAACTTTTGACATCTTGAGATTTCTGCAAGATTTGCATTTTTCGTCAATTAGATGGTGAGCATGTCTTTTCTGCTCAGAAACCCCCTTATTGTCAATCTAGCTAGGAAAGCCATCCATCCTCTGAATGCTCTAGGTCTCTAGTTTGATCCATCCATCCTCTGAATGCTCTAGGTCTCTAGTCTGATCCATCTATCCTCTGAATGCTCTAGGTCTCTAGTTTGATCCATCCATCCTCTGAATGCTCTAGGTCTCTAGTTTGTGGCTGTAAAGTTTCATGAGGCTGTGATTATCCTAGAGGTCACCACAGGTCATTTCATACAGTGAGGTCAAGATTTAAAAAAAAGGTCTCATTACAATGAAATGGCTCCTATGGGGACTAACATCATCACACATGAATACAATTGTTGGATCCACAAGAGTCTCAGCTTTACTGCGATACTCCATTTATGCAATACATTTTTGACCGTTTTCCAAAGCATAACATAAATTTAAGAACTCACAAATTAACAACAAACTGCAGTGTGTGTTCCTTGTAATGAAGGAACATGTCACGCAGTGCAACAGTGTGGCTCATTGATGTGTTTGTAATAATTTCTGGACAACAATGGAGCTCAATGGCACAAACAGGCTTTGATACACAGATAACACAGTATGCAGGATACTTTCATTGTTGTTGTTTTTTTCATGGGATTTGTAAAATTGTAAAATTTAAAAGGACAATTGGTCACCTTATAAATGGATGTCCAATCAGTGTTGGTGGTAAATGTAGCTGATCGAAGCAATACATTTCTCAGGGCGTGCTATATTGACAGGGAAAGCTGAATTTGCAGCTGCAAAATCGGTTGCTCTTCCTACATCCAGCACTGTCATTTGATGTGACAGTGGTAGTTGGAGGCAGGAAGAACTACAGGCTGTTTCAGCTTGGACTTCTAGTCTCCGCCTCTGGGTAGCTAGGGGGGCGTGTTCCAGATGCTGCTCAAATACAGAACTTCCCTGTTCTCTTCAAGGCCTATGGAAAGGAGGCTGGGTCACAGGCAGACATGGGGTCTTGGGGTATGGGGTGTAACACATGCGCAGTGTAACTGAAGCTGCGGTCGTGCGTTGCGATTGGCTCAATATCGGCGGGTGCAGACCAGATTTTACTGCGCATATGTTGTACCCCCAAAGATATGACGCGTTGATGACGCCTTACCCTGCCTCCTTTCCATAGGCCTCGGTTCTCTTCGTTCGTATTGCAAACGAGCTACGTTTCCAACAGTGAAAATGGCATCCCATAATATGAGTGCAGAGAGGACGTTAATGGACAAGGATACATTTTACAGTGTTTTTGGCTGGCTCGCATATTCAGATGTATTTATTTGAGCCAGAGTATACGACAGAAGGAATGCAGTGGAGAGAGGCTGCAGCCGCGTTAGCCGTGCAGGAGGACCCTGGTCGTCGATAGTCGATGCCAAAATTCTGAAAATGTGACGGTACTACAGTACCATAGGTACCGTCAGGGCTCGAGACTAACGGCGTCCCGTCGTCCCGGGGACAATAGAAAATGTGTTTGGGACGCAGTAAACTGTTGATGCACCCTATTTTTTTCCCCATGATAATGCTACATTGGGAACAATAAGTCTGTGTTGAAGTCGGCAGGATGAGAGCTAGTTAACATTAGCTGTTAGCTCCGTGCAGGACTGTGCTGCTTACCGGCTGCTAACAGCTAACGCTAACTAGCTCTCGTTCTTCTGATTTCAACACGGGAGGTGCCATTGATTTACATTATGGTGCATTCAGGCTCTATTCAGTAAAAAATGAGTGTTGGGCAAAGGTACATTTTACCATTATCATGATGCGTTCAAATGTGATCTTGTAAAAATGTAGTTTTTGGCGAGAAACTTGAATAAATCCAGTTGTTTGAATGAGATGTTTTGACAGCAATATAAAATAGATAAAAGAGATTATGGCCTCTTTAACCACCCAACAAAAGCCAGTATGCAAACGGTATTTAATGAGTGGATGTTGGAAGTACGTGGGATTTATTGTTTTACTTTTTTTTGTTTACCATGGTATCGAATTGGTTGAATTTCACTGGTATTAGTATTGACTAATAAGTTTTGCTTCAATCGACTACATTTACCATCAACGCTCATTGAACATCCACATAAAATGTGGCGAATTTTCCCTTTAACTGAAATCATACACAAGTATGGTAAGTATACACGATTTGTAGTTTACAGACTACGACATACAAAATCACTGGTACAGTCTTTTAAACACATAGCGTGTTTGTGCAAAAGTGTGGTGACATAACAGAATAATTCACAGTTTTTCAAGACTGTTGCCATAGCAGTGTTCCCATTGCCATGTCTCCATTCTTTACATACAAATAGCAACATGACTCTATTGTCAGAAGAAACAAACTACCAGCTATGATAGACCAACTGTACAGTTTAAACCACCAACAAACCTGAGTCAAATATTGCCACCAGTATCAGCCTATAAAGCCCATATTTGTCCACAATTTAGCCGCATCCAGCATGCTCCATATTCCTGAGCCTCCCTGCTGTAATGACCCTCTTTTGACACTAGGAGGCAGGCTGGCACAATAAGCAGAGCTCCAGCTTGATGAGGAGCCTCTGTGGCAGATAACACGTGGAGTCCTATACCTCTGGATGTCCCTGACATGCCCTACCCCCCCCCCCCTGCTCTCCGTCCTCAGCAGGCCAGGTCCTCAGCCAATAAAGGAACTGTTTATGGAGTCTTAAAGTGAAGGGACAGGAATCAACAGGGTGGGGGCTTCAGAGAAAATTACTTCTTTTTTTCCGGCTTGTGGAAAACAGAGCAGCGTCCCAAAGGAGTTGACAAGCAATAACGAGTAAAGGGCAGTGTGAGAACACCACAGGGGGAGCAGCACTAAACTTTGAAACAATGACTGTACCACGCCTGTGCTCCAACAGCCAGCATTTATTTGTCATTTCTTTTGACCCCTGCAGGCTTCCATACTGGACCTGCACTCCGGAGCGTTGTCGATGGGCAAACAGTTCGTCAACATCTACAGGTGGGAAAGTGCCTCCTGTCTTTATTTGGTCTTGTCTACGCTGTTTTTATGCCTGCAGGAATGACATCCTGCATAATGTGTCACATTAGCAGAAATATATTCACCAAAAATTGTGGAGTTAGTCATCAATCTTACTGATGACTGTCCTTGTGAGCGGTTGTCTCGAGGTCCAGTAACCCATACGACCCCTCATTCATCACTGCCAGCAGGACCCAGTTTTTTTTGGATCACCCTCCATTCCTTTCTCCTTCAGTTTCCCTCCGCCATCTCTCTCCCTCTCGTCCCACTGGGCAGGTGGCTGACGTGGGATCCTCAGGGACCATTTGGCAGATTTTAATCAGGAAGCGATAGCACTCCCACCCTTCCTCATGTGAAGCAGTCACACGTGTACTATCTGCTGTGTTTGGATGGCTGGGTGGCACACCCATCTGGGTAATGGTGCACTGTGCCGTGCTGCCAAACGTTAATTTATGCTAACAGATCCCATCTCCTCTGCTCCATCCCCCTCTGCTGTGTCTGTGCTTGTGTTTGTGTCTGTCTGCTCATGTGTCTCTGATTGGCTTCGTCTGCGCGTCTGTCTGTTGGGTTGTGGCTGCAGGTATTTTGGGGATCAGATCGGGGATGTGTTCACGCAAGAGGATTTCCTGCTCTACAGGTGACTAAGGAACCTTAATTAAAAACCAGTCATGTGTTCATTGCATTCTTCAGAGTATTTGCTCCAAAATTACATACCTGACTTTTTTTTAGAAAAGTGACATAAACTCAAATGATGCTACTTTGAATTTGACAATTATAGCAAACATGATTCCTCATTATGACGCCTTTGGTAGCATGTAATAATGTTGTTAGTTTACAAAATGAATGCATGGATTTTTATGCACACCTCTTGAATTATTAAATATGAGCAAAGAAAAACATCATGAGCACCAAAAATGGAAATATATTGAATAGTGTCAGAAACGATTTGCTTCTTTAGTCAGTTGAACTGCATCCTTTTGACCAGTGGGTTCCCAAAGATCACAGGAGATGCGCCTGCATCTGCTGCTCCAAGGTTGTCAAAAATTCAATTTGCTCATGCTTAAAAATCGAAACACACTTACTGGATAATTTATACAAAATCTGTATATAAAGCCGTTTAAAAGATATATTTTTTTGCTACTTGGTAGCAAAATCAAATGGAATATTCCACTTCAATCCATATTTGTTGGTGTTTAGCCTTTCAAAAACAACATTTTCACATTAACGGGGCGGTCTAGCAGCAATCTAACAGCACCATGAATTCAATTATTTAACCATAATAACAAAAACTATCTTTGCTCTTAAACTAATGTAGTAAAATTAAGTAAGTTGTTCCAATAAAAACATCATATTATGTATCTGTCATCACTTTATGTTGATGAAAGGGACAAGTGCTGTTCATTAAAGAAAGTTGATTTAATAAAAAAAAGACTAATTTAATACACTGAATCACTTTATTCAAACTGAGGATTTTGTTATGATTATTTCAATCTGACATGTCTGTTTTTCACCGTTAGAAATGTACGCGGGCGAATCCAGGCAGTTATCGCTGAGACGTTTGGTTTGGACCCAACTCTGATGTACCTCACCAAGCCCACCTTCTTCTCCAGAATCAACAGCACGATAGCCAAGACCCAACACGACGAGTACTGGCACCCACACATAGACAAGGTAACACGACTCCTTCTGGCTTGGATAACTTGTAGATAAGCACCGATCTGGTACGCTTGGGTTGCACATGGGGTGATGTTGACTTCATCAAACAGGTAATGTATCGGTTGGATTTGAGTCTAATTTTTAGAATTGGTACCCAGAGGAAAAGAATCTGGATGGTTGCATCCCTTATGACGTGGATTGGATTTCATCTGGTCCCATTAAATGGGGTTACGGGAATCGTCTTGATATCTTGAATGGATTGGCCAAAGCTGAAAGCAAAGCTCTTGATTTACCAGCCAATCTGCCTTCTAACCCTCCCCTATGTTCATGAGGTTTTGGTAGAAATTGAAAGAATTCGATTTCAGATGCAAGCTCCCAAAATGAGTTTCCAGAGGGCAGCTTGGCTCACCTTTAGATACAGTATAGGGGGTAGAAGGGGGTTGCTAGTCCACTGTAATAGAGTAGTGGTTCTGTCCAGAATTCACTCAACGGTTCTCTTTTCACATTTTGCACCATTCCTGCTGTTTAGTGATTGACAGCCGTGGCCGGAAGCATTATGTTTTCAGGTTGTCCATCCGTTCGCGTGAACGCGATATCACAGGAACACCTGGAGGGAATTTCTTCAAATTTGGCACAAACGTCCACTTGGACACTTGGATTTCGGTTGTTAAAGGTCAAAGCTCAAGGTCTCTGAACTCACGTCCGTCCCATTCTTGTGATACCTCAGGAACGCCTTGATCGAACAGATGATTATGTTAAGTAGTTGCTCAATGATGGCAACTAGCTTGTCAGTAAAGTCAGAAGCTGACTATGATTGCTATCCTTGCTTTTCTCCAACATCATGTCAGTCAATAAATGTTTCAAGTGTAGGCATTTTTATGCCTCCGTGCCGGTGACAGCCGTGGCCAGATGCATTATCTTTTTGAGTTTTCCCATTCATATGCACGTCCGTACATCCGTACATCCAGACCATTCTTGTGAACGTGATATTTCAGGAACACCTGGAGGGAATTTCTTCAGATTTGGCACAAGCGTAAACCTTGACTCAAGGAGGAACTGTATAGATATTGGTGGTCAAAGGTCAAGGTCACTGTGACCTCACATCCCTCCAGTTCTCGTGATATCTCAGGAACGCCTTGAGCGAATTTCTTCAAATTTGGCACAAACGTCCACTTGGACTCAGGGATGAACTGATTCGATTTTGGTGGTCAAATGTCAAAGGTCACTGTGAGCTCACAAAACACATTTTTGGCCATAACTCAAGAATTCATATGCTAATTATGACAATTTCACACAAATGTCTAACAGGATGAAGTCATGACATTTTGGACAGACATGGATGTAAACTGCAACTTGACTGGTTGGCGGAGGCATACAACCGTGAGGCGGTAATTGTAGTTGTCGTCATGAAAGAAAGACGGACATTCGTAGAAATCGCCCGGCCTGCGCTAGCTCAGCCTCGGCTAGCAACGAATGATAATGGCTGCCATTACACATCCAGTGAACTGAGCTACAGAGCAAAGTTCCCGCACTTAGGAAGACATGAGGAAATGTAAGGAAGGTCGGTTTGACGCATTTGAAACACGCTTATCCACCTTTCAAAAGGCAACACCAGGAGACTGAGCACCAATAAGTGGTATTCCCCTTCAAGACATTTTTAATTTCCTAAAGCCTAAAGTTGCTCTGGTACTGAGAGAAGACCTTGAGGCATGTTTCAAACTGGGAAATGAGATGTCTGTCTGGGGAGAAAAAGTTTCAATGCAACTTATTTAGTTAAACTGTGGACATTATTACGGTGGGTAACTCTTGAATTGATAGGAATTCCTCTGATTGGGAGTATTTTTTATACTATTTAATGTTTCCTTTTACTGTATTACCAAGGCTATAAAAACAGATCATTGCCATTTAGTGTAATACAGCTGACATCCCTGAATGTTTTTTAATAAATATAGGCCTGAGGGTGTTATTTATAGGCATCCTTCATAAAACGTTTGAAGCACGATCTGCCTCAATATTGATCTGTATTCCCCTCTTGGAACAGTCCATGGAACGTAGAGTGTTTGCAGTTGCCTCGTCCATATTAATCTTTGTCACCTCATCCTCTCCCGCTGGCCCTCGGCAGCTGGAAAAATGTAATCTGAAAGGGCCCACTTCTCTTCCCCATCTGTCCCTGCTGCCATTTTGGGGCTAATTGGCTAACCCATCCCTCATTTAAATGTAAATGGCCTCTGACGTCTTTGGTGGTGAATTTTCTCCCCATCGATCATACTGCTGATACGGTGTCACAGCACCAATCGTAGTATGACAGCACAGAAAGTGTGTTTTATCTCATTCATGGCAGGGGTAAGCTTGCTTTCGTAACGAAACTGAATTATAGGGAGGCAGGCACTAATGTCAAATATTGTATTTTCCTTCATGACCTTGGCTTGTCTTGCTGTCTTTTTTTATGCTAAATGCAGTACCTGTGAGGGTTTCTGGACAATATCTGTCATAGTTTTGTGTTCTTAATTGATTTCCAATAATAAATATATACATACATTTGCATAAAGCAGCATATTTGCCCACTCACATGTTGATAAGAGTATTAAATACTTGACAAATCTCCCTTGAAGGTACATTTTGAACAGATAAAAAAATGTGTGATTAATTTTCGATTAATCGTGATTAACTATGGACAATCATGCGATTAGATATTGTAATCGATTGATAGCCCGAGATCAGGAGGGATCAGGAGGAAGCTTGTTTTGAATGAGTGCGTATTGCGTCTGTCATTTTTGTGGTTACCAATTAATTTGCTCATTTCAATTTTTTTTAAGTTTTGTGTCTGGTAAAACACAGCACGTAGCTGCCACAGGTTAATGGTGCTTTAACATCATCATGTTGTACTCTGTTAGTCTAATCAAGCACCCCTAGCTGGCAAAATATCATAATACCTTTTATACGAGTATACATGAGAACTCTAAGCAGCTTCTCAGCCCTCATGGCTTCTCTGTACTTTTCTCTCTTCCATAGTTGTTGATGGCATGACTCCTGATTGCTGTCTCACACTCTTGTAAATTCACATTCAGTTTACTATTAAACATGCCCACAACAAATGATGTACAACTCAAAGCAGCTCTGTTATCAAGGAAAAGGCAGTTGTTGGTAAATGAGGCAGCTGATAATTTATATAAATATAATTGTTATGTAATGTGAAAAGTTGCATATTGAAATGGTAGACTTCAGTTGGAAACACTTCTGATTGTTCTCTGAATCAGGGTGGTTTGAAGTTGTCTCAGTGATTCATGAAACCCCCAGCAGTTCACTTTGTTTCTTCTCTCTTTGAGGTAAGATCAAGTGGGAGCACTCAGTCTAAAATTACCATTTGACTCTTTGGAAAGACAACCACTCCTGGTACCTTGTCAACTCCCTCTTTGATGTTTCATTAAGGCTTCACACTGCATGTTTGAGCTCAGTTGACTCTCGTGGATCCGAGCATCTCTTATCGGTGCTGTTGTAACTTGTGCAGCGTAAACAGCCCACAGCACAGTTCATTTTGCATGAATGAATTTTCGCTTCATCTCAAGGCGGGGCCCCAGATTTGCAGGCCCGCCTTAAGACTACAATCCATTTAGCTGCATAAATAGTTGCACCGTTCAATGAAAGACTCTCCTATATTTAATCAGTCCCAGAGGTCGTATGAGGAGAGCAGTTGGGGTGGGGACTCAGAAGCGAGAGAGAGAAGACCGAACATTACTCTTTACAATGTCTTGCACAGTGGCCACTCATGGCTGAGATACTGCAGTGACAGGAACAGCCGAGCATTGTAGGCTCTGCGAGGTCAAACAGATCGTGCGGCACATTGTCCCCACGAAGCACCCTTACAGTAAGAGGAATCACATCTTCAGGGACATGCTGTGTGAAGTGATCACGATGCAGCACTGCAAAAACTTTTTGGAGCTTTTGAAATTGGTGCTGGTGGTAACATTTCACAGAATACATTTGGAGAACTAAAAGCTGTCAGAAGTGAATGTGGTTCACAGCAGTGTAGCTGTGTGTGCACAATTCACAGGAGCCACATTTAAATGGGTACTGGAGGAAAGCAATTCAGTTTTGTACTTTTAAAATTGGTGCAGGTGAGATTGAGATATCCTGACTGTTAGTCTCTTGTATGTGTCAAGCTCCAAAAGCATTGGATTCTACACTTCCCATAATGCAACTGGAGAGGGTTTCTTCATTCAACTAACTTTGGGCTGGTGCTCAAGTTTTAACCATGCTAGCGGCATGGCTAAAGGGATGTCGGCAGCTGTCGAAACATGTCGAAATATTTCAACTAGGGCTGTCAATCGATTAAAATATTTAATAGCGATTAATCGCATGATTGTCCATAGTTGTCCATACTCTTATCAACACGGGAGTGGGTAAATATGCTTGCTTTATGCAAATGTATGTATATATTTATTATTGGAAATCAATTAACAACACAAAACAATGACAGATATTGTCCAGAAACCCTCACAGGTACTGCATATAGCATAAAACTGGCAAACTGCAGCCAAACAGGCAACAACAGCTGTCAGTGTGTCATTGTGCTGACTTGACTATGAATTGCCCCAAACTGCATGTGATTATCATAAAGTGGGCACGTCTGTAAAGGGGAGACTCGTGGGTACCCATAGAACCCATTTTCATTCTCATATCTAAAGGTCAGAGTTCAAGGGACCCCTTTGAAAATGGCCATCACAGTTTTTCCTCGCCAAACTTTAGCGTAAGTTTGTAGCATTATTCAACCTCCTTCGCAACAAGCAAGTATTGGTAGCAATGGATTCCTTAGGTTGTCTAGTTTCATATGATGCCAGTATCTTCACTCTAGCTTTAAAGAGCCCGCTACAGCCTTAAAAATCGCAAGTTGCATTAACAAAATTAGTAGCGTTAAAACGAATTTGCGTTAACGCTTTATCGCGTTCACTTTGGTAGCCCTAATCGCAATATATTAAATTGTAACCCCTGTATCATGATACGTATTGTACCGCCAGATTCTCGCCAATACACAGCTCTAGTCTTGACAACTATTAAAGGTTCTATATGTAACTTTCAGGAAATCCTTGTTATTAATGACACCTGTGGCCAATGAGTGAACTGCATCCTGACACCCCTCCACATCTTCCATTAATTCCTGACAATGGACACCTTGTCAGGCATTATCCCTTACATAATGTTCTGTAATTTTCCAATATTTTATTTAGACCAGTGGCTCCATGATACCAACTAGCTTGCGGTTTGCAAATTACTTTATTAGCTTTTGTTACGAAGCAACCAACATCAGATCCATACCACACAGCCAAGTTACACCAGACTGGCTAACCTTAGCTTTAGCACTCAAGACAGTATTTTGCTACGTTAACTACACACCATTGGCGCTGTGGGGGAGCTGAAGAGAGGCAAGGCACTTGGGAGCACGCATAAACATCATATTCTTTGGATTTTCCGGGCAAAACAGTCCCAAGTCCTTTATATAGAAATCAGTCCCCAGGCAGTAATAGGCCACCGAGAAAGTCGGGGAAGATCTCAGTTTTTAAGTTTAGTGTGAATTAGCAGATGTTAGCATGCAAACCAGCTAAACTAAGATGGTGAACATTGTAAATATTATACCTGCTAAATGCCAACATTTTAGAGTAATGCAGGATACTGCCTTCCTCTCTCACTCTCTGTCAGGTTACTTACGGCTCTTTTGACTACACCTCCCTCCTGTACCTGTCTGACTACGGCTCCGACTTCACTGGAGGAAGATTTATCTTCATGGACCAAAATGGCAACCGGACAGTGGAACCACGGGCAGGTAACTAGCAGCTATTACAGACATAAATCCACCCAACGTAGTGCCACGTAGGGCTTTTTTCCACTTCAGCTTCAAAGACGGCGATGCTTGACCTGCTTGTAAGGCAGGAGGTAAATCCAGACTATCAGTACTAACACCTGGTAACCCCTGGCTTTGTCTATAAGCCTATTAACCCACACTTAAATGAAGTGATGGGAAATAGATAAAGGATTTCATTATTACAGCCGCAAATTATAATTGCTGCACTCAGCTGCATTATGAATCTGGAGGTGGTTTTAGGGGGCGTAATCCTTTTGTAAGTGGGTAATCGGCAGCACAGACTGCTGCACAGTGAAGGTGCAGGGGATTAGGCTTTAGCTTGCATATAGTACCCAGAGGGTTAGACATAACAGCATCTTGATCTTGTAGGAAATACAATGGTCTGTACTGTATATTCATAGAACATAAAGAAAATATGGGTAAGACTGAGTAAATGGATATTTTAAAGTTGCAAAAACCACATGGCAAAATACAAACAATTTCCTGGAGTACCTTTGGACTTCAGAGGCAAATGTGAGGCATTTAGAAAACAGGGAAATTGGATTAATTCTCTCGGGAGCTTGTGCAACATCAGGGAACTTTCTGAGCTGCTCACTTTAAAAGGATGTGCCAGAATGAGTTTGCCAACCTTTTTCAGACATCCATTGAATTGGATGGTGAATTTTCAGCCATTTTTTGCTCTGCTGTTTTGTCCTCCTTTCAACTTTGTAAACTTTTCAACTTCATTTTCCGCAGAGGCAAAGTTTGTCTCGTAGCCAGGTAAAGCTCAAAGACGACATTGAAAGGTCATGGGAAGCAATCGGGTTTACTTTACGGAAAGTCAAAGAGAAGTTGTGGAATCTTACACAAAGGGCCAAAGAGGGAAACGTTTGGGTAATTCAAGTCAATGTAATTCATACACTGTAGCCCAAAATCATAAATTTGGCTCAAGGGGCTTTACAGTCTGTGTAACATGACACCCTCTATCCTTAGATGTCAAAAAGAAATGAAAGGATGTAGACATAAAATATGGAGACATAGAGTTTAACGCGTCTTACTTCTGGCGATTGCATTCAAACTTCAAAAATCATAAAAGTGTTCATTTGTGGAGATGATCTTGCTGAACAAAACGTGTAAATATCATAAACGTGTCTTTGCCACAGAATTTATTTTCTGCAATAATCCAAAACCATATGGAAAAATCCCATTGGCTTTTTGTCGAGGGAACCAGGGTGATGCTAACTTCCGGGTTGGCCTACAAAAATACGTCATCTGTGGAGCACTCTATTGAAGTAAAATACTAATGTTAGGTACATGACATATAATATTGATTAAATATTCAGTTCAATAAGTTAAGGCCCGTCACACTAGAAGGTGGTGCTGTGAAATTCATCCACACATCACTGTGAAATAGGGGGTTCTAGACCCTCTCGCAAGTTTGGAACGCGCTAGCATTAGCCAGCCACTGTTACCTGTTATCTATCTTCTTCGTGCCTCGTGGCGCATAAGGCCTCTCAAAGGGCTTAGAACATTATGATAGAAGTATATGGTGGTCATTCCCATGCTCACTTATCTTGTCTCATAAGTTGTTGCAGCAATTTTTGGGGTTGATTCCATTTGTTACACAGATTTGGTGTTAAATGTAACCATTGTTAAACACTCGAGAATTGATAAAAATGATCAATGATCAATAATCCCTCCAAAATACCACATTAAGACACCAAGACCTTGAGAAACACTATAGAAAAAGCCATGCTGTGATTTCGTTTCAAAAACTTTTCTGCAAGAATTGCATTTTTTCTGTGATTGGATGGTGAACACTTCTGTTGTGTAAACTGCTCAGAAACCTCCTTATTGTCAATCCAGCTAGTAAAGCCATCCATCCTCTGAATGCTCTAGGTCTCTAGTTTGATCCATCCATCCTCTGAATGCTCTAGGTCTCTAGTTTGATCCATTCATCCTCTGAATGCTCTAGGTCTCTAGTTTGATCCATTCATCCTCTGAATGCTCTAGGTCTCTAGTCTGATCCATCCATCCTCTGAATGCTCTAGGTCTCTAGTTTGATCCATCCATCCTCTGAATGCTCTAGGTCTCTAGTTTGATCCATTCATCCTCTGAATGTTCTAGGTCTCTAGTTTGATCCATCCATCCTCTGAATGCTCTAGGTCTCTAGTTTGATCCATCCATCCTCTGAATGCTCTAGGTCTCTAGTTTGATCCATTCATCCTCTGAATGCTCTAGGTCTGTAGTTTGTGGCTGTAGAGTTTCATGAGGCTGTGATTATCCTAGAGGTCACCACAAGTCATTTTATACTGTGAGGTCAAGTTTTTAAAAATGGTCTCACTACAATGAAATTAAATGGCTACTATAGGGACTAACATCATCCCACATGAATACAGTTGGGCTCATTGGATCGTCAAGAGTCTCAGCTTTACAGTGATACCCAATTTATGTAATTCCAAGACTGTTTAGGAACCCCAGTATGCAGAAATATTCAAACACCATTTTAGAATAGATGGAAATAACACATTTATACTGCATGCAAAAAACTGCATGTTTTTTGCTTCCAAGCTGCATGTGATTACTATAAAGTGGGCATGTCTGTAAAGGGGAGACTCGTGAGTATCCATAGAACCCATTTTCATTTTGTTTTTTCCTCCGCAAAATGAAGCGTAAGTTTATAGCGTTATTTAGCGTTCCTGACATGCTAGCATGACATGGTTGGTAGCAATGGATGCCTTAGGTCTTCCTGCTACAGCCTCTGAAAAAAGTAAAGTCGGCCGAAGGCGCCTACGCCCTCAGGAGGTGGAAGAGTTTAATTTACATTTGTATAGTGCGGTGTTCATTGAAGCAACTGCTGCTGGAACCTCCCCTTCTGCTACGTAGCCAAGTTACAGCAAACTGGCTAACCTTAGCTTCAGCACTCAAGACAGTATTTTGCTACGCTAGCTACACACCGTTGGCGCTGTGGGGGAGCTAAAGAGAGGCAAGGCACTCGGGAGCGCGCATAAACGTCATATTCTTTGGATTTTCCGGGCAAAACAGTCCCAAGTCCTTTATATAGAAATGGCGACCTTGGCGACCTTTGAGGGTGAGAAGTGTCCAGTGTTCACACTCAACTTTTTGACCGCTATTGAGTACATCATCCGGGTACTCGTCAGTGTGAACGCACTTATGCACTCAAAATAGCAAGTGTAAGTACAGGAGTACGTAAATTGAGACACAGCAAGTTAGCAAGCTAGCTAGCTCAGGCACTACCCAGCCAATAGTTTATTCAAGAGACATATTTGTACCATTAACGCTTATCTCATGACTGATTGCAAACTATGCCTCTTTTATGTAGCAGTTTATACTGCGGCAAAGGAGCTTTGTACAACAATGTAAGCTTAGCACTGTCAAGAAGCTATTGCACGGCCTCTGTGGCTCCTGAACAGGCGAAGGCTTAGTGAATCTGTTCAATATGGAGAACATCTCCTGAGGCCGTTCCCTCTTCCTGACAGCATTACTTCCACTTTATCATATCTGACAGTGAACCATCCTCTGCCGTCTCCGTTCACCTTGTCCCTTCTTTCACTTTTTCCCTCCGCCGCTCTGCCCTCTAACCCAACTCTTCTGCCACTTTTAATCAACCGCAGTTAAAAAAAAAAAGCAATCACTCTCTATCCTCACCTACAATTTTTCACTTTTCGCCGTGTCATCTCGACTCTACACCATCAAACTCCTCGTGTGGCAAGTCAGACACAAGTCTTTTACCCAGTCAGCGAGCAACAGCGAAGCCACTGACAGCACCCTATGATGATGGAACGGTGAGGGATGCTGACTGAAGGACATATGGTAATAAAGAGCGACCGTCGCCTCGTCTCCCGTGACAGCCATCAGCGAAGTGAGGATAACATCCAGACTACAGAGAGAATGGTGACAGTGTGATCTTAAACCCAATGAAACCTGCTGGGTGGAGAGGAAGAAGTAGAAGAAGGGACAGGATAAGAGAGATGGAAGGTGACTGCTCACTTACTACGGTCCTCCTCGATAGATTTCTGATTCTCAGCGGAGTCAGAGCATGCTGGAGAATCCAAATATGAAAGACCTGTCAAAGCCACTGGTGAAACCCAACCATTGTGATTACGCCTGTCACTGTGCTTTTTATTGAGACAGGTGCATCAAGTAGGAGACACAGCAAAGCCCTCCATGCATAACGCATCAGTGGCCCAGATCATTTATTTGTCTCTGCTGCAACACACCTCGCCTCATTGAGAAACCCTTTGGGCGGCCCGCTGGGCAGTTGACTGACAAGCTTTGACTCGGTGACAGTCTGATCCTCATATCTGGACGGATGATTAGTTCGCTGAGATAATTACGGCTCTTTGAAGTGACAGCGACGAATAAGGTACAATTATAACACCATGACCACAATCGGGACTCGGAAAGAATGTAACGACTGTGAGAACCAGAGGGGGCTGCAGAGGATTTGTTGTTTAAGTTGCGGAGGAGGAAAAAGAGTGGAGGATTAGAAGAGAGAGGGAGAAAGATGACTGATGGATTTGCTGGATGTGAAAGCGTCCCCTATAGGGCACGGAGAGAGACGGTACAGAGGGCGGGCACAGACAGGAAATGGCTGGGAGAGAGATGAAGAGTAGATATGTGATAGAGAGATAGGGCGTTCGGCTGGGAAAGGCAGATACAGTCAGAGCACAGGAAGGACAGCCAGTGGAAAAAGGCACGTCTGCCATTCAGAAGAGCCAATAAGGGTAAACCTGCCAGCTTAGACTACCACGGGGGAATTAGATAACCTCAGCTGGGCCGCCGCCTCAAAACCACCAGCTTGACCTTGGCGGCTGTGCTTCTGCAAACGTAGAATACAATGAGAATGTCTGGAGTGATTCTTGGCACATAACAGGGCTAGTTCATGTTTTACACGGTGCTGCGTGTGCATGTATTATTCATGCATGCAAACTTGTTGCCTTTTTGCAAAATTTACCCATTTTGAATCCAAAAAAAGGTCACCTACGTGAGATTGTGAGGATCTGATGAGTTTTTGAGATTTCACTTTTTTTCAGTTGCATTTGCTTTTGGATTTATTTTGGACAGGGGTACAGGGGGTCTTTGGGGGGTGATAGTAGGTCAGCAGTAGATGTCACATAGTGAAATAGTGGTTTACATAGTCTGAAAGCTGGGAACCTGAAGATTAATTTGAGATGCAGCTCAGCACTGTGTGTCAAGTTGTTCTAGTCATAAATCAGAAATAAACATGAATGAATGAATTGATTATTTAACAAAAATTGTAAAAGTGTAAAAGGGCTTAGAATGATGGAAGTATATGATGGTCATCCCCATGCTCTATTATGTCACATAAGTTGTTGCAGCAATTTTGGGGTTGATACCATTTGTTACACAGATTTGGTGCTAGATTTAACGAATTTTTACCAATCGAGAATTGATAAAAAAAATGATCAATAATCCCTCCAAAATACCACATTAGGACACCAAGACCTTGAGGAACACCATAGAAAAAGCCATGCTGTGATTTGGGATCAAAAACTTTTGACATTTTTGCAAGAATTTCATTTTTCGGCAAATAGATGGCAGCATGTCTTTTCTGCTCAGAAACCCCGTTATTGTCAATCTAGCTAGAGAAAACCATCCATCCTCTGAATGCTCTAGGTCTCTAGTCTGATCCATCCATCCTCTGAATGCTCTAGGTCTCTAGTTTGTGGCTGTAAAGTTTCATGAGGCTATGATTATCCTAGAGATCCTGGACAGTGGATTCTTTAGTTTTTTTTAGTTTCCTATGACACCAGTATCTTAACTCTAGCTCTGAAACTGAACCTGCTACAGCCTCTGAAAGACAGTAAAGTCGGTCAGATCGGTCTCAGAGGGTTAACGGCAACGCTTGTTACAGTAGCCTAATTATGTGGCTTGAGAAGGGGGCAAATGCCAAGTTCACTGAAAACAACAGAAGCTGAATTAAAATGACCTTGTGAGAGCTTTTCTTTTAGTTGTAGTGGTTGCAAAATCAATTTATTAATCTTTTAATTGACCAAAGAGCAGTTGCAAAGCTTTAAAGAGCAAACCAGACTGCCCCCTCGTCAATTTTTTTTTTTTTATCAGTTAATCTCTCGTAGCGGGTCGTCACACATGTGCGCTCGCATATGCGCGTTCGCGTGTAGCCGCTGTACCCTCCTCCTCTGCCTGCTCGCCTTCACTCAGACAGCTCAGCTCGCTCCACCTCTAGACGTGAACGCACGCTCATTACACACTGCAGAAGAGTTAGTTTAGCTCTGAGAATATCTAGTGAATGTACAGGGGACGTTTGTGCAGAAATAACTGCTGCAGCTCCTCCAGACCAACAGAGGTTTTTCGTGTCTTGTGAAGTGACCGAGCTGTGCAGAGAGTTACGTTGTCTTCTCGTTACCGACCGGGTGCCGGTGTCTCTTCTGCTCTCTCTGGCTGCGGGCGGAGAGAGCAGAGGAGACACGCTACAGAGCTCCGCTGCAGAGCTCCGCTGCCTCAGCCTGCACTTAGGCAGGAAAAGCCAACACTAGGATCAGATCTAAATCATGTTCATGGAGAGACCTTCGTCTGGTCAGCTAACATTACTGCCAAGCAGCTGAAATACAGAGTGATATTGTGGTTTTAGCTGACGTGTGTCGCCTCACTGTTTTGAGCGATGCTCGTTCAGGTATATTGAGAGCGAGCAAGCGCGAGCCCGACGCTGACTTTCGTTGATTTCACGGCCACATGTGTCGCTGTTAAGAAGCATTTCTTAAAGTTACAAATAGTCCCTTTAAAGGCCGCCTCCAGCAATTTAGTATTGCACTTCCTTAAAGTTGGGGGACTCAAAACAGAGTTAATAATCAGAGTCAGAGGGTAATAATTGCATTTTCTGCGGCTGGGAGGCGTATTCATGTGTTTCAGGTGGGAAGAAATTCTTTTGCAACATAAATCAACATATAACAGGAGTCACAGTATCTGTTTACTGATTGGCTGCGGGTACTCTGGCTGCACTTCGCCACTAAAAGTTAGACTTTTCCCAACTTCAGTTTTGCCGCACTTCGCCGCAGAATCAAACATCCGCTGCCCGCTGAGCTTGGGAGCGGCCGCCGCAGCTTTTCATAGACATTGTATGGCATTTCGCCGAAAGCCGCACTTTGCCGCTGCTCTGGTGTGAATTGGGCGTTACCGCAGCGGTCCTCAGTCCAAAAATAAAATAATAGTCCATAGTATGGAGCTCCAAAAACTGGATCCTACACTTCCCATAATGCAACCAATAGCAGGTTTTTGTTAGACCCTCTCTGCCTGGTAAATGCCCATGTATTTTAAACTCTGCACCCAAAGTGTATGACACAGTCTGCAGTCTCCAAGCCCAAGCCTAGATAACCCATGATGACATCATCAGGGGGATATTTATTTTGTCAGTCAACCACGCATGTGTTAAGAAAACTGGATACCATGTTCCTTATGTAAGTTGCTTGCCATGTGCTGAAAAATGTTCTTCGGCTTGGTGTGTCAGGGCCTTAAGAGACTCCATCTGACTAAGCCGGCTGACGTCCACACACGACTCTTTTCAAATTGACCAAGACAAAAGCCACATATGATTGCTTTTGCTGCGTCATTTACTGTAGCTGTATTTGTTTTTTCATGACGTTAGGGGAGGTAGTCTTTGTTTCAGGTGAGGTGGCTCACTGAAATCTTAAACCAGTATCCTAAACAAGTGATGTCATCCCTGAGAGCGATGGCAGCCTCTACTGGCCTGAACGCTGCTCTTTAGGCGGATGCATGGTGCAGTGGGAAACAAATGGAAAAAGCTTTTCCCTCCTCTCCAGGGTTTTAAGCCCCGGGCTGAGTCACAAAGCAATCCAGGTAATCGCATTTGGGAACGTATTCTCCACCTGAGATCTATCCGGAATGATCAAGCTCCTTTTTAATTCAACGTCATCTACCTTTAACTTCCATCCCAGCCTCCCTAGAGACACCACGCAGCCTGTGTGATTCATCCTCCACTAATTCATTATGAGACTGCGGGAGTACTCAATACATTGACTGGACACTGTGTTGATGTGGCACGCGCCTTGCGACCGCGCTGGTGCATTTCACTGTTCGCAGCAGATCTGGATAGAGGTGTCGCATGAGTCACACACACCGTTTAGCATCTTGTTAGCGTTGCACAATAATACCCCGTTGGGTGTCTGAGGTTAAAGACCTCATGGAGTGCGAATCAGTGACGCGCGGCTGTTGTTAGAAGCAATAAATAGAATAGAGGTGTTACTTAAAGCACAGGAGTTAGTGTTGAACAGATGTTAAGTAGTTGCTCAGTGAAATTAAGAAGAAACTATGATTGCTAACCATGATTTGTACTGTAAGTGCAGTGTTTTCAGTGTCTATCCTAAAGTGGGCATGTCTGTAAAGGGGATACTCGTGGGTACCCATAGAACCCATTTTCATTCACATATCTTGAGGTCAGAGGTCAAGGGGACCCCTTTGAAAATTTGTCCTCGCCAAAATTTTGCGTAAGTTAGGAGCGTTATTTAACCTCCTATGCAACAAGCTAGTATGACATGGTACCGATGGGTTCCTTAGGTTTTTTCTAGTTTCATATGATACCAGTATCTTAGCTTTAAAACTGAGCCCGGACACAACCTAAAAATCCCAAGTTGCGTTAAAGAAATGAATGGCGTTAAAACAAATTTGCATTAACGTGTTAACTTTGACAGCCCTAATTTATTTGTTACATTTTGTTTTACAAAGTTAGAAAAGAAATGTTTAAGCAAAGCCTGATGTTGTCCTACACATAAAAGAATTATCACAGTGGTACAGCTTATTCATTATTATACACTGGTTTCGGATCGGATACCTAAAGCCCAGGTGTCAGTATTGGTATTGGGACTGAAAAAATTGGATTGGTGCATCCCTGGTGATGGTGATGCTCTTGCATTACAGTCAGTTGTCCTGAAAAAGCTATTAAATTAGTATCAGGTTGTGATATGATAGGCACCCTAAGCCTCCAATATGTATTATTGTTATTGTCTGCTGTTCTACAATAGCAGAGGGACATTTCTATTCATATGAGTAACTTGCAGTTGTGTTCTGTTATACGCTAAATGCAGGGAGAGTTCTTGAATGCCTCCTGATGCCTATACAGCTGAGAATAGCAACAATTGTGGGATTTGTGGGATTCAATGTCACACAGCATAAACCGTAGTAGTTCAGCTAGTTTGAACATTTGAGAGGTACTTTCTTTCTCCTACTGGTCAGACACTACATCAGTGCACAGCAGGGCAGAGGCTTGACCCTGTTTAACCCCCCCCCCACCTCCCCTGAAATATATCAATTTATCCAGAGGTATCTTCAGATACTTCATTTCAAATAGACCGCTGGACCTCATTGCTAATGGAAGTCTAAATGCTACGGGGCCAAACGGGGAAAAGATTCTCTCTCTTAAAATAGTTACCTTAAAGGAAGAGTGTGTAACATTAGGGGGGATCTATTGGCAGTAATGGCATATAATATTAATAAGTATGTTTTCTTTAGTGTATAATCACCCGAAAATAAGATGTTTTTGTTACCTTAGAATGAGCCGTTTATATCTACATACGGAGCTCTGTCTTCATGGAACCGGCCGCCATGTTTCTACAGTAGCCCAGAACAGATAAACCAAACACTGGCTCTAGGTAGGGCCTTTCGTGTTTTCACGTTTTTGTGTCGGCCACCGTAGTTCTCCTACACGCTTGGCACACGGGAGACGTTTCAGTTAGTTACAATCTGCAACCTCACCATTGGATGCCGACAAATCCTACACACTGCACCTTTAAGGGGCCGTTCACATGCCGCGTCTAAAACACGTGGAAAACGCCAGCCGTGCCGTTTTCATCCTTTTATCCAAAGTGCTTGGGATCTTGCGCTCCTGTTGCGCCAGCCGTTACTAAGCAACCAAAACCAGCATACTGCGATGACGGTTGATGAAGTTGCTGTAATTTAGCAGTAAAAGCCTCACTGACTAAACTAAACAAAGTCAAAACAAAGATAAATGGATTTCCAGCACCGTAAATCCCTCACCGTGGCTTTGCTCCTCGAGTTGTCTGTGTAAGTCTGGCTGATCTTTCAACTGGATGTTGTGATGGAGTCCTTGGACAGAGTGAGTGAAGCTAGTAAAATAGTCTTTGGGACTGTGGGAACTTCTCCTCCATATATTTACCACAAACTGATATACAGTATACGGAAGAAAGAAAAGATATCTGCTGGCTGTGATTGGTTGTTCCTCATCACATAACATGCATGCAATAATTGCATAATAATAATTATGCATGCATAATTGGCATTGTATTTTACATCGTTGGAAAGCCTGTTTATTTACCTTCACAATGATACCAACATGAGAATACACTGTTTAGCATTGGCAGAGAATTTTGGCAAATTTTTCTTGGGCACTACCCACATAATCAGCTGTGCTGCTCATCCCACAAATGCATGATCCTTACAAGTTAGACATCATTGTGAAGGTAAATAACCAGGCTTTCCAACGATGTAAAATACAATGCCAATTAGCATTGTAACAACAGAGGAATAATCCACCAAACACAGATTTACAAACTTTTTTTATGAGTTTATTTTTACCTTGGAGCACAGCCGTCGTGCCCTGAAAAATAGGCGCTTGGGGAACGCCTGCGAGTCATGACGTCGTCGCTCTCGCATTTGAGCGCACCCTGCGCGCGTCTAGATTGAAAACAATGGATTTGAGGGCGCAAAAAAAACGCGGCATGTTATTAGCCCCCTTAAGCTCCTACACTCAAACAGAATGTAAATGTCTCGCAAATTCATGACTTTGTAATCTCAGAGAATATCCACGTTTTTTTCTTGTAAATTTACGACTTTAATCTTTGCCTTTCTTTGTGGACTTTGCATGTTGTGCCCGTGTTCGTGTGGGTTTTCTCCGGGTTCTCCGGTTTCCTCCCACCACCGAAACATGTATCCCCCTACACTACATGCCGTCACAGGCTACGTGCAACCTTGTGGACTTCTACGCATCTGTTTCTAAGAACATGCATTCTCATTTTACTGCTAACTGGGTCTGAAGTTCCAATAACTGAGTATCCGATGTTTTTATGGACTTTATCAAAGAGGGCCGGCTGCTGCAGTTTTCTTATACCTGAAAGACTCTACAAGATGAACAACACTATTGTCCCATCATTCCCCAGATGCACAATTGAGACATGAACCCTTATAGGCAGGGGTTTGGAAATGATATATGAACAGTACCGGGAGTCAGGGGTTCATAGACTTTGCTCATCCAGTCTTGTCCTGCGTGGGGACTGCTCCTCTCTGCCTTTAGAAGCACAGTTTATTAAAACGCATTGATTTCTGGAAACAAGTATATTGCTTTGACTCTGGAACAAAAAGAGTATGTTTCTATGTAGCTCAAGAAAATAGTTTCATGTGTGGCCTCAGTAAAATTGTTTGGTAACACTTTATAACAATCATTCATAAATGGTGAAATGATAGTTAATTAATATAAGTTAATAGTTATTTTACTGTTAATAAACAATGAAATAATAATAATAATTATGTTTACTAATTATTAGTAATGCTATAATTTCTGTTATTCTATCATTAGTTTGTGTAATATAAAATAATTAGTTTATAAATTCTATATTGTATCATTGCTACAAGACGATAATTACATTCTGATTACATTAGTAAAGTATTGATTAACAGTTTATTGTTGCACAAATTATAACATTTGATATACTATATTTGTTAGTAGTCACCAAATGATTTGTAAAGCTTTAAGAAATTGTTTGTAAAACATCTATAAACATTACATAGATAGATGGATCAGAAACCCAATTATTAACCATCGACAAAGTATTAACTACTACTAAGAACGCATCTATAAACAACTAAATGTTCTTTATAGATGCATTACAAAATATTTATTAACCATTTAACAACGTATAATCATCAGCATCTTTAAAGTAGCCATCCAAATACTGTTTATAAATGGTTTACAAACCAATTATTAACCATTAACAAAGTGTTACAAATATCTATGTTATGTTACAATTTATTTAAGGTTTACAAATAACATCTTAATCATTAACAAATACTTATAAATAGTATATATATATCGGAAAGATATATATATATATATATACATATATATATATATATATATATGTATATATATATATATATGTTTTTTTTTTGATAAGTTTGGTTTCGATTTGTTATCTGATGTTATAAAAAGGGTGTGAGACTTCATCATAGACAGCCGTGTGAGTCTCTCTCGCCGATGAGCCGCGGCCGTGCTCGGCTCGCGATTGGTTCGGGCGGGCGCGTGGGCGGGACTTCGATAACCGCGGTTCCACCGCCCGATCACTACTGCGCAGACTCTGGCTCCAAATGACGTTAAAATCTCAAGATGGCCGGCTCCCATATCCGGGATGTTTTGGCTTCACTTCTGTACAGTGGAAGGAAGTGGAGACGCGTTTCCATCTTTATATACGGTCTCTGGTGTAAATGCTAATCTGATTGTTAGTATAAACTATCCTCAACTTTCCAAACCTTTCTTAAACTTCCACACAAAAAAACTCTCTCTTATTGTTTTTGAATAACGTCCTGTAAAGTATGCATGCGCCGGAAAGTGCTTTCTAGAAGCGTGTGAACCCTTTTGAGTTCTTCTGTGAATATCCCTCCATTGTGTTGCCACTAATCTGCTCTGCTGACTGTACTGAAGTTTGCCGGGCCCTTCACAGTAAACACTGTGAATGTTTATATTGACAAGTGCAAGGGATTATTTTCACAGATTATTTCATTGTGCATTTATCTAAAGCTGCGTGGCTAATGTGAAGCACTTGAAAATGCCCTCCTTTTCAATGACATAAAACAAGCAGACCATCACTTATTGTCTTGCTGCTCACACTCTTTTTTTTGTGTGCATTAATTTTCTTTCTTCTTATTTCCCAGTCTTTTGTTTTTTTTCTGTGTACATTCCATTGTTTAACTGCGAGCACTGATTTCCCCCGACGTCCTCTCAGCCAATGCCCTGCCAGGGGGGATTTACCCTCCCACACACACACACACACACACACACACACACAGATGAACACACAAACACAAGTCGTCAGTGTTTCTTGGAGGGAAAACAGAGCAAACAAATTGGCGCACAATGATTCCAGATTTTTTTATTCATATTCACTTAATGAGATAACCCCTTCAAAGGGTGAGGAAACTGGAAGTTTTGTAACAAAACAAGAGTCTGAAAAACTTTTTAAGTATAAATCTCTTAATTATGGGACACAACTGCAGGCTAGCCATGTACACATTAACGCAAATGTCTACGTAAGACAGAGCAGGTTGTGTTTAGAAAGAACCAGACTGGTTGGTAAATGGCAATAGCTCGTTAGCTGGCCTAGCGAAGCAAAGCCTCTAATAAATAAAAGAGTTTACCCAGAGGCAACCTCCCAAAGCTCACACTGTCAGTCCAAGAAAACATGTTTTCAAAATCTTTGAAATCAGACAGTCAAAAGAATGTATTTCAGCGTTGGCTGAAATACATTCCTGGAATAAGCCGAGTGTGTCCTTATGTGTCTCCTCAGGGTTCTTTCTTTGTCTTTTTGTGTCCTCTACCTTCATTAGATTTCATTCAGTTCCACAAGCAATACTGCATAGTAGACTTCAAATGAACAATTCAACGTTTTGGGGGAATAAGCTTTTTTTCCCGTCTTTCTGAGATTGAGATGAGAATATTATTAATACCGCTCTCATGTCTGTGCATTAAATACAGAGCTGGAGTCAGGATGGGGTTCACCTAGTTTAGCATATAGACTGGAAAAAGGAAAACAGCTAGTTTAAAGTTTAAAAAAATGACCCGCACCTCCAGAGCTCACTTATTAATATGATGTGTCTTGTTCGTTTAACCTGTACATGAAGAGAAATGTAAATGTGGCAGTTTTAGAGAGAATTACATGTTGGAGCTAAAAACAATTTAGTTTAAAGGTCACATATTATGCAAAATGCACTTTTCCATGTCTTTTAAACATCAATATCTGTCCCCAGTGTGTCTACAGGCCACCATAGTATCATAAAAGACCATCCTCTCTCTTTTTCTCCTCCTCCGTTTGTCCAGAAATGGGTGCAGAAATAAAAATTCGCTTTTTTCCTAGTCTTCTGACGTCATTAGGCAGAAATGCAAGCCATATATGGCTTTCCTGTTTCCAGTGAAACAGAACAGCACCCCCCTCACCCCATACCCCGGCTTGGTAACCCCGCCCACGGAGTAGCCGACTCAGCAAGCTGCGTCCGCCATTGTTATTTCGACTGTTTACTAGTAAACATGCTGAAAGGAAAACCCGCTTGTTCTGTTGTTGGCTGCAATACTCCACACAAAAGCTTGCACCATGTACCCACTTCGGATCCTCTGAAGACCCAGTGGATGGACTTTATTTTCGCTGGTGCTGTGCCCAGGTTTATAAACTTTATTCTAGCTGCTATCTCTCCACTCGTCTCTCTCTCTCTCTCTCTCTCTCAGAGAGAGAAAGAGAGAGAGAGAGAGCTGCTCCGGGAGGGAGGGGGAGGGTGACGCTGTTGTTGTTGAGGAAGTTTGATTGACAGAAAACGCTGACCAATCAGAGCAGAGTGGGAGGAGACAGGCTGTGAATCAGTGGTTTTCAGACAGAGGCTGAATTAGGCTCTGAGGCAGGCAGACTCAGGCTGCAGTATGAGAAGAATAAAGGGTTTTTTGAACATTGCAGCATGTAAACATGTTCTAGTGCAACATTAAAATACATCTATGAACCTGGAAATGAGCATAATATGTGACCTTTAAGTGAGGACATGTTTAGCCTAGCTTAGCATAAAGACTGGAGGAAAGGGGAAACAACCAGCTTCGCCCCCCGTAACCCCGCACATGGACAGACATGTAAATGTGACAATTTGTCACGTGAACTGCTTACCGGCTGCTAACCGCTAACGTTCGTTAGCTCTTGTCCTGCCGATTTCAACAGGGGAGGTGCCATTGATTTACGTTATGATGCATTGAGGCTCTTTTCAGTAAAAATGAGTGAAGTGAAAGTCAACTGTTCGTTCCATTGCAACATCTGCACCCAGCAGCAGAGCTACGCTTCCGCCAATTTGGACTGAAAGCGGAAACCGGACGTCAGTGAAACGTCCACCTAAAAAGTGCAGTACAAAAGTCAAACAAAATCATTTTTATTCTATTGTCATATTTTACTGAAATAGCCTGTGTCAAACAATTCAATATTATAAATAATAATAATAAAGGAGTGGATTTTGAAATACGTGGGATTTATTGTTTTTCTTTTGTTGTTCAAATTGGTATCTTAAATCGTGAAATTTCACTGGCTACTAGCATTCTGGTATCGTAACATCCCTCATCTTTATACCAAGCTAGATAAAACACGCCCTGACTCCATTTGTGTGCCGACATTATATTGATATAATATCTCAATCTTAGAAAGAAAGCAAATAAGCATATTTCCCAAAATATTGAACCGTTCCTTCAAACCATTTGTTCTCCCCTCTCTCCTGAAATGTCCCTCTCATTCCCTCCTTGCACAGGACGAGTCTCTTTCTTCTCTTCTGGCACGGAGAACCTCCACCGCGTGGAGAAGGTGACGTGGGGGACGCGCTACGCCATCACCGTGTCTTTCACGTGCGACCCCGCACACGCCATCTCTGACCCCGCCATGCCCACAGGCACCCAAGGGTGACGGCGCCGCTCACTGGCTCGGACAAGCCCTGCAGAGAGAGGGCCATCGGAGGGGAAGAAACAAGAAAAGGAGGGGAAGGAAGGAAGAAGTGAGATTTTACTCGTAACATTGGCATCCTGCAGCTGCAACGGTCAATATCTGTAATTTTCTTTTATTTTCAGATATCGACTCGCTGTCCCTAACTGATTGCGCCACGGGAAAAAAAGCACACGCATTCACCCTTTTCTCTGTAGTGGTCTTTTTCTTTCTTTATAACTGATTTTTTTTATCCAATTTTCTACAGCAGTTTCTTTTTTATTGCACCATCATAATTGCTAGAATTAGGCATTTTTGGGTTCCCCCCCACACATCTCAACAATCTGTTCCTCTTGATCATGTGGAGGACGGCTTGAACTGAGATTGCCTCTCGATGAAACGGTTTCAAAGAGGCTAAAGTGGGATTGTGTGTTTCTTCTGTGTCGCGGTGTGTTTTTCATTTTAAGGAGAGCTGTCAATTCCTCGATGAAGAGATATAAATCGGGTGATTCACCAACTGACTCGACCTTTCATCACGAAATCCCCACTCATACTCGCCCCCTTAAGCCAGGAGGTGTTTTCTTCTAAGAAGAACCCTCTCCTTGTCCAGGACTGATTGCTCTTTCTAGTGTGTTAACCAATGTGGTCAGTGAGGATGGTTTTGAAATAAAATACTGACAGAACCTGAAAAAGTCTGTGTCTTTTCCAAAGCTTTTGTTCTTTTTAATCTATTTTACCTCCAAAAACAATTAAGAAAGCAGCACACATCGGTGACATGGGTGAATACACCTCTATTTATTGCTACGAGAGTGTTATCTGCACTTCCTCCGTGAGTCAGACACTTGAGGAATTGCTTGATTGGTCAAACACCATTATGTGCTCAGGAAGTCATCGTGCTTGCCTTTCTTATTTTCCACACAACTGCTCAGAACAAACCACCGTCTCCATTCTCATTTCTGCTTTTAATGCAGTCGGTTCTGGAGTTTGAGCCTTGAATCTTTCATTGTGCGTATGTTATATATGCCAAAACAAAGCTTTCATTCTTTACCTTATGATAGGGATACATGTTAAAGGTACCTAATATGGCATTAATTAATGGTTGTGTATGGTTTTGATCGTGGTTCAAAATTAGGGCTGTCAAAGTTAACGTGATAATAGCGCATTCGTTTTAACGCCACTAATTTCTTTAACGCATTAACGCAACTTGCGATTTTTAGGTTGAAGAGGACTCAGTTTTAAAGCTAAAGTGAAAATACTGGCATCGTGTGAAACTAGAAAAACCTAAAGAAACAATCGGTACCAACCATGTCACACTAGCTTGTCACAAAAGAGGCTAAATAACGCTCTGAACTTGTGCTAAATTTTGGCAATGAAAACTGTCATGGCCATTTTCAAAGGGGTCCCCTTGACCTCTGACCTCCAGATATGTGAATGTAAATGGGTTCTATGGGTACCCACGAGTCTCCCCTTTACAGACATGCCCACTTTATGATAATCACATGCAGTTTGGGGCAAGTCATAGTCAAGTCAGCACACTGACACACTGACAGCTGTTGTTGCCTGTTGGGCTGCAGTTATGATTTGAGCATATTTCTTATGCTAAATACAGTACCTGTGAGGGTTTCTGGACAATATCTGTCATTGTTTTGTGTTGTTAATTGATTTCCAATAATAAATATATACATACATTTGCATAAAGCAGCATATTTGCCCACTCCCATGTTGATAAGAGTATTAAATACTTGACAAATCTCCTTTTAAGGTTCATTTTGAACAGATAAAAAATGTGATTAATTTGGACAATCATGCGATTAATTTGCAATTCAATATTTGAATCGATTGACAGCCCTAATGTAAATATTAATTTGTGCAGCTTTAAAACTACAATACCACACAATAATAATGTAAATAAATATATAATAAATAAAATAAATGCAGACTTGGTATTCACTGTAATGTAAGACACAATTTAAGATTGTAAAGCATAGGTGATTTGTAGTTAAAGATCCCATATTGTAAAATGTGAGATTTCCATGTCTTTTATATTATAAAGCAGGTTTAAGTGCTTTATAAATACTGTTAAACTATCAAAACACTCAATATATGGAGAAATACACACAGCCCGTATTCAGAAATTGTGCGTTTGAAACAAGCCGTTAGGATTTCTGTCCATTTGTGATGTCACAAATATAGAATATATAGACCATTAAACAGTTTTAAACGTAAACATTCTAAATGTGTCCAAATGTATTTCCTGTTGCAGTGTATGTGAATAACATCAACTGACAGGAAGTAAAAATGGACCCAAACTGTTGCCTGGCAACGCAATTCCATTGCAATTCCTTTGAAATGCCCTAAAACGGAGCATTTCAGACAGAGGGTAAATACAGGTATATTCAGGCAGACTGTGAGGAAAATAATGTTTTTTTTTAACATAGCAGTATGTAAACATGTTCTATTAGAAACACAAAATACAAGTATGAACCTGAAAATGAGCACGATATGGGACCTTTAAGGAGCAAACACACTGGTGGTCTTTGCTGTGCTTGTAACATAATTCCAACATTTACGTTGACTCAGGGTGAACAAGGCACTTACTGTGCGTCAATGTGACCGAGTCATTCACGCCTGTCGCACCTTTTTCAACATTTAATCTGCTGTGATAATGAGCAGTAAACCTTAAGTTGGTGGGTAGTTTTCCCATCACAGGAGTCATTGATCTCCTTTAATCTTCAAAGTAAACGCTCTGGTCACTGTAAAGAAGCACACAATTATGTTGTTCAGCCTCTTGTGACATATTGATCAACCAGGTTAGAGGATTCTTTGAAGGTCTAAACCTCAGTGGACATCTTTTACTCTATCCGTTTACCACCCCTGTCAAGATAAGTTAATGATTTCTGTTTCTGTTACAGGACACTGTAAACTTTTCACGCAGTCTAGAAAATTGTGTTTACCCCATAACCTCAGCTAAAGTCTTCTGTGCTAAAATCAATTTCTTGCCTGGGTCCAGATCTTTGAATCTCTCCACCGAGCTGACTGCTTCGTCTGGCATCACGACATGAAACGGCAGTTTCTCGGTTGAAAAAGCAATCGATCCAATCGGCGCCAACGGGCGGGACTAACGATGCTGTCAAGTGTTGTCGAGCTGTGAGCTTGGGCGGCGTTGTCTTCTCGCCTGACCTCGCACTTTGTTTGGACTTTGCGCTGCTCCACTCTAAAAAAACCCCAGTAAAACTACTATGTTAGCATGGCTTTGCAACAGTATCGACTTATGGTGCCTTCAAATGAAACTCGTGAACTCGTGTTTACAACGTGGGAAGTCGTGTACACGATCAAGTGGTTAAGTCGTGAAGAACACCGCTGCTAAGCAACGGCAATATTAACGTTACTGTTGGCATCTAGAAGCCACAGAGGCTAACTGTTTAGCAAGCTAGCAAGTGGGTAACATAATGCAAAGGCATAATGAGGCTGTTGGTAATATCAACATTTTCCTCAGACCTATTATAAAATTACCAAGAAAAACAATATACGACTAAAATTACAATATATTAACTCATTATGCACCGAAAAATGAACTGACAACGTCAACAAACACATGACAAGTTGCGAACTCTGAGCTTTAAGAAACTTTCAACATACGAGGTCGTGAATACGACAAGAGGGGGGCGTTCATATGGACTCATCTTGTAAACACCGTAAACACGACCCCATTTGAAGGCACCATTAAAATGCCGTAAGATTCAGGCGGATATGTTGGTTTATTGAGATTGGTTAATGAAAATCGAACAAAAATCGGTTTGAGTGGAGACAAAGTCAGACCGATGATGGAAACAGTGTTTAATGATTCGACAATTCTGTCTCATATCAGGAAAATCAATCTCAGCAAGACCATTTAAGTTATTTAAAGGAACAGTGCATAGTGTTTAGGGGGCTCCAATGGCAGAAATTGGAATATAATATTAATAAGTATGTTTTTTTTTGTGTATAATCACCTGAAAATATAAATCGTTGTGTTGTCGTTACCTTAGAATGAGCCATTTATATCTACATACGGAACGGGTCCTCTCCACGGAGACGACCGTCATGTTTCTACAGTAGCCCAGAACGGACAAACCAAACACTGGCTCTAGAGAGAGCCTTTCGTATTTTCATGACGGCCACTGTAGTTCTCCTACACGCTTGGCAATCTGCAACCTCACCGCTAGATGCTGCCAGATCCTACACCTTCACCTACCCTACACCTGCAGTGCCAGTAATCTCACTAACTGTTAAAAAGACTGAATGCATGTAATGCATGCATGTGAACTACAGATGATGAAGGGAAGTGATGTGATGCAGTGATATGTCGACAGACAGAAAATAAGGACAAGTAAAACAAGTAACAAAATTGTTTTGTTTTCTATGACATTAATCTGATGTGAATTTATTAGTGTGAGCTGGATACATTGAAAATGTAAAGACATGCATACAGAAAAAAAAACATGCACATGCTGCTGAATTTAAGATGTTTTGATACAAAATGTGAGTGTTGGATATCAACATTTTCTAAATGTTCACACAAAAGAAGCTTATTCAGCTGGTTTGGGTGGAGCTGAGCAACGTGAATAAATGTTACTAATAATATAAAATATGAGTAGCTCTCGACCACTTTCATTTGGTCAAAGTAGCTCTCAGAGGAAAACCTACCCCTGCCCTAAACTCTGGATTGCACGGCTTTTGCGGCCTCTAAACCTGTGCAAATAAAGGCCGTTACACACTGGGGTCATTTTTTTGCGATTAATTTGCACGTCAATAGATTTTTCCGAACCGTTGTTTTTGTCATGAAAACTTTGACACAGAACACAAATATTACGCAGCGGAAAAGCTTTGTAATTTGTTTCCAGAACAATGTTGATTTTTATGAGCTTGCGCATAGCAAATGTTGTGCAGAACGGGTTGAGTTGCACCTACTGTATATTTATAAGGACAACACGGAGGCTCCGTAGCCCAAACCAAGACAGCAAACTTTAACAAAGACCAGATCCAATTCGCATTTCACCCACAAAGGGTGCACCCATAACTGCGCTGCCAAGCAAATCGAGTCTCGGTGCCGGAGAAGTCTCTCCTGTTACAATATGCTGAAAGGATAATATGGAATTTTTGTCCAATGACGCCAAACCTACCCCTACCCCATCTTTAAGGTAATCTGAACAAATAATGGACTCATGATACAATGACTCACTCCCAAAGGCTTCTGTCATGACATGAGCTGTGTAATTGATTATTTCCACCATTATTATCATTGGCTTGTGCAAACTGGCCCTGTTACATACCAGCATCCACCAGGCCAAGTGAGGAGTCAGACTCTGCTGACTTGACTAATCCTCATTTAATGAAACTATTGGATGTGTGTGCCAGTAGATGTAGTTCCCACACAGCTGTAAACCACTGGATTGGAGCTGGACGGTGGTTCAGTCTGTAGGACTGCACTATTAATCCAATGTTAATCGCGATCACGATTTTGGCTTCCTGCAATTAAATGAACATAATCAACTGACGTTTAAAATGCTCCGCTCATAGAAAACTCTGCTACGTATCAAATCAAATGCCTCCGAAACAACGTGATCCCACAGAAATATGTGAAATGACCTCTTGACAGTGCATAACGTGGTGGTGGCACAGAGTGTGTTAGAGAGAGAGAGAGAGAGAGAGAGAGAGAGAGAGAGAGAAAGAGACTTTTTGACTCGCCTAACCGGCGATATTTTCTAGAAAGCTCACCTGAACCCACCGACCCGTGCATCACTCATGCGCACCCTACAGTGACAGCCTGTGAAAAAAATGTCCTCCAGACCAGAGTAGAAGAATAATGGGCAAAGCAGCAGATGGGCAGAACGAAGGTGCATGCACTGAATTCAGTTGAAGAAGAAACTTATTTTAAGTCTTATTTTGATGCAAAGATTTGTTAATCAGCAGGAATGTAGCACAACGTGAAATTGAAAGCAATGCTCTGTTGATTTTTAATTTTGAGTAAAAAAGTTTTGGTGCTATTTTATTTTGCTTCGAGGAGATGCACTGTGAATAAGGACCGCTCTTAATTTGATGCAAAGATTTGTACATTAGCAGGAATGTAGCAAAACATGGAAGTGAAATCAGTGCTGTGTTTATTTAAATCTGAAAGTGCAATACAAATCTTTTGTCCCTAAAAGCAATGATAATAATCGTGATAAATAATCACGATCTCAATATTGATGAAAATAATTGTGATTATCATTTTGGCCATAATCGTGCAGCCCTAGTTAAGTCCTACTTGGACAACTTGGAAAGTCAAGTTAAAGCTGCAGTAGGCTAGGTAGTAATGTTTTGGCATCATTGGGCAAAAATTCCATAATAACCTTTCAGCATATTGTAATTCAAGTGTTCTGAGAGAAACTAGACTTCTGCACCTCCTCCTGGCTCTGTTTTCAGGCTTTAAAACATCTAGCCCGTGATGGGACACTTTGGCCAATCCCAGGTCATTTCAGAGAGAGAGCGTTCCTATTGGCTGTGCTCCGGCTGGTGGGAGGTGCTTGGTATGTCCTCAACAGATCTCAACATGGCTGCCGGCTCACAAACTTTCTCATTTTACAGCTAAACAGTACACTATGAGATGTTTCTGAAAACATTTGAGGAGAGAAATAGACATTACAGTAACAGAATATTGATTCATATTTGATCAGCGCTGCCTAGTTTGACCGTTTGATCGGAGTTCGCGAGTGATTGACAGCTGCTCAGAGACGGCAAGGCTCCAGCTCGGCTCTGATTGGTTGTTAAATCTTGCAGATGCCATTAGGAGAACCGGAGGACACAGAGGCACATGATTTCTTTTCACATTACCTGTCTCGTGATATCATGACCGTTTTATAAAAATAACTTTTTTTTAATCATATTGGCTCCATTTCTACCCACTGCAGCTTTAATGTGATATCTAATGTCCAAAATTGTCAATCTAAAGCAAAATAATACAAGGATTGAACTGCACATTACAGCAACATAATCTTTGACGTTATATAGTACATACATCTCAAAGTGATTGTGGCTTTGATCACACCTAAAACTGTAAGGACACTTTTAAGATTCTTCGTGAGAACGTTTCCAAAACAACATGGGAATAACTCCCTCCACTAAGACCCAAATATTACCATGCCTTTTAATAGAAAATATCACAGCTAATTTTAATTCACGTCACAAGCTCATTGACCTTCACAGTTTTTTGATTGAGGTCAAACGCAGAGTCATGGCTAGATTAATGTTAAAACTAGGATCTCAAAGCACAAAAGCGCTATTATCTATTCGCTATTTTCTAAAGGTGATATGACACACTCCTCTGATTGGATTTTAACTAGACCTGAGGAGGTGTTCTGTCACTTAAAGGTCACATCCTGCAACTGTGAATATCATTTTCACTTCCCAAACTGTCTCCAAAGTGAATATACGCAAGTTTAAGTGAAAAAAAAGTATTTTTATCTATTTTGACACCTCTCTCTGTCATACCAATCCACCAGCTGTTTTCAGTACCAGGTTCTTATGTTCATTAATGTGGCATTCCACAATTTTTATAATCAGTATATCAGTCATGAGGATTGAAACTCAGCCTTTAAAAACTATTGTATAATATCTTCTGTGGCTGTGGAGAGCTTTGTTAAGTCCAAGAATCTACTCAAGGAACATCACTTAAAGGTCCCATATCGTGCTCATTTTCAGGATCATACTTGTTTATATCGTATTTTGTGTTTCTACTAGAACATGTTTACATGCTGTAACGTTAAAAAAAAAACGTTATTTTTCTCATACTGTCTGCTTGAATATACCTGTATTCACCCTGTCTGAAACGCTCCGTTTTAGTGCATTTCAACGGAATGGCAACGGAATTGCGTTGCTAGGCAACAGTTTGGGTCCATGTTAACTTCCTGTCAGCTGATGTCATTTACATACACTGCAACAGGAAATAATCTGGGACACGTTTAGAATGTTTGAGTAAAAACCGTGTAATGGTCTAAATATTGTCTATTTGTGACATCACAAATGGACAGAAATCCAGCTTGTTTCAAACGCGCAATTTCTGAATACGGGCTATGTGTATTTCTCCGTATATTGAGCGTTTTGATAGTTTAACAGTATTTAAATAGCACTTAAGCCTGCTTTATAATATAAAAGACATGAAAATCTCACATTTACAATATGGGACCTTTAAGAGGTACAGAGAGAAAAAGGGATCAGGATGTTCCTTTAGGCAGGTATCTTAGTTTTACGACCAGCTGGTGAGCATAGTGAAGCATTTAACTGCTAAAATGCCAGATATTTCATATTTCAGAGATGGTGGAGAACAAAACCAGAGTGACAATAGGACTTCAGGCATTCATCAGAAACACAAACGAATGCTTGTTATTCTACGTTTGCGAGATGTGTAAATAGGCAACATCACTCCCAACTCGTCAAATACCGACACTTGGCCAGTATTCGTTAGCTTCAGATTATGACGCTCTAGGTACCCCAATTGGTACCAACCATGTCATACTAGCTTGTCGGGAAGTTAAATAACGCAGGAAACCTACACTAAATTTTGTCGAGGAAAAACTGGCGTGGCCATTTTCAAAGGGGTCCCTTGACCTCTGACCTCCAGATATGTGAATGAAAATGGGTTCTATGGGTACCCACGAGTCTCCCCTTTACAGACATGCCCACTTTATGATAATCATATGCAGTTTGCGGCAAGTCATAGTGATTTGAGCATATTTTTTATGCTAAATGCAGAACCTGTGAAGGTTTCTGGACAATATTTGTCATTATTTTGTGTTGATAAGAGTATTAAATACTTGGCAAATCTCCCTTCAGGGTACATTTTGAACAGATAAAAAATGTGTGATTAATTTGTGATTAATGGTGATTAACTACGGACAATCATGCGATTAATTGCTATTAAATATTTTAATCAATTATCAGCCCTAGTATTTAATAATTACTGTTACTGTTACACAACTAAAAATACGTCTCTCCATTTCTGGGATGGACGGATTTTGCAGGCTCAGTAGAGAAATCAACAAATCCCTCCTAGATTTCTCATGAATCTTGAACACATGCAGCCATAAGCTGATGTGTTTCCCACAGACCAGATTGTATCCAGAATTTGCATTGAAGGAAAATGCTGCAAAAAAGAGTTGTCAGACGACGTGGGGGAGAGGAGAGGAGAGGAAAAAGAAAGAAGCAGAGGCTATTTTTCCACGTCTGTGCTGTCACAATGTTTGTGAAGCACCAGGGGATTGGCTGCAATGAATTTATGCATGAGTTTGTGACATCTGATATTCAAACAGGCACACAAAAGTGTACCAAAGTGTAAAAATCTCATCTGGGATTTTAGTTTGAAAATGTCACGGCTCTAGATATCATTCAGGTAGTATTCATAATCAGAAGAAATCTGACACTAAGGATGCTTTTCTTCTGTCAGAGTGTTTGAGGAACATAGAAACGGTCCAGACATGCATAATATCACCATCCATCTCGCTGTACACGCACGGTTTGTGTTCCAGTCGAGCTGATAAGACTTTAATAAGTCAGATTAAGGTAAAATGGCTTCCCTTCAGTGCTTAATTAAAGAGTTATGAAATCTCCATAAAACATGAGGTTCGTTTGTGCATCACTCATTAAGATACTTGCCTAAAGGAACATCCTGAACCTTTTCTCTCTCTGTACCTCTTAAAGGTCCCATATTGTAAAAAGTGAGATTTTGATGTCTTTTACATTATAAAGCAGGTTTAAGTGCGATATAAATACTGTTAAACTATCAACACGCTCAATATACGGAGAAATACACACAGCCTGTATTCAGAAATTGTGCGTTTGAAACAAGCCGTTAGGATTTCTGTCCATTCGAGATGTCACAAATATACAATATTTAGACCATTACTTGGTTTCAAACGTAAACATTCTAAATGTATCCCAGTTTATTTCCTGTTGCAGTGTATGTGAATGACATCAGCAATGCAATTCTGTTGCAGTTCCATTGAAATGCACTGAAACGGAGCGTTTCAGACAGAGGGTAAATACAGGTATATTCAGGCAGACAGTATGAGGAACATAATGTGTTTTTTGAACATTAGAGCATGTAAACATGTTCTAGTAGAAACACAAAATACAAGTATGAACATGAAAAAGTTTGCACTATATGGGATCTTTAAGTCTCTTCGGAAGATGAGCGAATCAGGTGATCAGTTATTGAATTAAAAATATTTATATTGGGAATACCACATAAACACAATGCTATGATAAAGTTCCACCATCGCAGAAGTGTCATCGTCCTCATTGAGGTAAGTTTAGGCCACAGTTCAGACTAGCTAACGGAGCGTATAAAGCTCAGTTGGAAGCGCTCCGTCTCGGCAGTAGGAGGTTTTTTTTGGCACTGGGTTTACCACAGTAGTGGAAGTGTGTTTGCATCTGTGGGAGATTTGTGTGCAAATTCAATGAAAGTGACTGGCCATCATGCAGGCGGAGGTGTTTTTCTCCGTCTCCTTGCCAGAGAAGGCCTTAGCGGTCCAGATGTGGGCTCAAATCAGTTCATCTTAGCTAAATTCATGCACAAAGCATAACACCTGACTGGCACGTGACTGCTATGGAAACAGTCTTGAGCTTTAATGATGTGATGTGATGGTAGATAAAAAAGTGAACTTCTTGCAGAATGCATTACCAACCAGGCAGAGCAGGGACCCCAGACCCTGAAGGGCCCCGGAATTGGTTTTAATAATTTGATTAATTGCAAATTTGTTAAGGCATCTATACATTATCACCTCATCATTAAAGGGCGGGTCCATTATTTTAGTTTTTTTTTTTAGGTTGTTCTATCATTCTGTAGCTTCCCAGTGGTGTTTCTTGTGTATTCAAATCTGATCATTCACATTTGTTTTCATGTTTTAGCGTCAAAATGCTATTTTCCCACGCCCTTCTAAAAGCTTTTTCCCGCGTGACCTGACGTAGGTTTCTGCATGATGACGCTGCTACATATACAGTTTATATACATCCTTATAGTCAGTGTATTACATACAGTAACTTGATGATGGCGGTCGGCACACTCCCAGTTTGGAGAAGCAGACAGGCGTACTGGTACAGAAGCTAAGCAATATACTGCTGTGGACGCCACGTTAGTTCAGATCTGAAAGTCACACAATAACAAAAACCAACTAACAGATGGATGCAGCGGTAGACCAGCAACTCCCGTGTTCTGCAAGGTAAAATTACTGTTTTTGTGAATGTAGTCTGGTGGCTTCGAAGACCGCGATATGACAGCTTCAGTTCCCCATATGAAAGGGCTGTCTTACAGTAAAGCATAATTTGTTTTCTAAATATAGCGTACAATAAACTAATATTAATAATTTTATATATATATTTTTTTTGCTGCTCCCGTCCACAGCCGCTTTACCTCGTCATCAGACAGCTCTTTCTGATGGGGGACTGAAGCCGTTTTATCACTCTCTTCAAAGCCACCAGACTCCATTCACAAAAACAGTAATTTAACCTCGTGGAACACGGGAGTATACATTCAACCCCACTTCAAAAGATCTGAACTAACCCTTTCAGTTATTTCCAAACTTAGCACAGCTAACGTTGACTCCGCTAGTGCTAGCGTTCACATTATTCATAACCTTATTGATTAACTTACCTTGGTAACCTACGTCACTGCTTTTTGCTAACGGCCGAGTGGTCATTTCCATTTGAAATAAACGGAAAAGAACTTTGTGTCTTGTAGAGGGGTCTTTATATTTTATATTTCATTTTTAATATTTTGGGCGCAGTTTGTGCCTTTATTTGAGATTTTATGGAGCAGAGATGACAGGAAATGAGAGGAGGGAGAGATGGGTAATGACATGCAACAAAGGTCACCCGGCCGAACTCAAAATGTTGACGTTGCGTTTCATGTTGGGAGCCTCAACCCAGAGCCAGGCCAGGAGCAGTCCCATGATGCATATTCCTAATAAAGTTGTGTTTATCAAATTACCATAAATCATGTATTACTCCAGCATAGGTGTTTGGTTAGCACAAGGTTTAATGGGAACTTGGCGGTAGGGTGTACATCCATCAGACAAAGGGCAGTCAAGGCCAGATTAACGCACTGTGGGAGCTCTGGGCCCCAACTGAACTTTTATGCTGTATGTCATTTAGTTTGTGGTAATTTGATCAAACACAAACATGGACTACGTCAGCACAATATTAACAGCAAATTAAAGGTATTAATTCTATGAGACAAGGCCTCAAGAAAATGGAGGAGCCACCTGAGGGCATTTAGCGGTGAGTATTACCAAATCAAATCACAACGATTTTTCTTTGAAACTACTACACCCCTTTATTTAAACTGAGTTAGCTGATGCAGTAACATGCATTTATACCAAGTTGAAATAAAACCCCAAACTAACCTGTAATAAGTCTACTCTTTAAATCAGTGTTTCCCAACCTGCCCCCACTTATATCTAAGAAAAGCCCCCCAACATAAATAAAGTGATGACGTCTTGACGGATTCGCCCATCGAATGCAGGTACGTAATATGATCTTTTCTTTGTAACGTCTTAATTAATTTACTATAATAGTGTTAGAGCCGAAATACATTTTTTGTTATTGTGGTTAAGTAAATGTAATTTATTGTGATGTTAGATTGGTGCTAGACCGCCCCATTAATTCAGGTGTGGGTCTCCCTTTGTGTGCGGCGAGTGGGAGAGCATATTACAATGTTTTTGAAAGGCTAAATGCCAACAAATATGCATTGAAGCTGAATATTTTGTTGGATAAAATGTGAATTTTTGAAATGATTACATCAATCTTTCCATAAATTTTGACATTACAACGAAATGTTGGAAATGTTTGGATCACACGGGTGAGAAACAATCCTACACAGTCACCACTGGAATCTAATTCTAATAATATTAGTGTCGCCTAATCTGTAAGACTCTTGTATAAATTATCCAGTTAGTGTGTTATATATAAGCAAATCTAATTTTGCCAACCTCAGAGCAGCAAATCCTGGCGCACCCCGTGATCTTTGGAGCCCCCCTAAGGGGGGCCTGAAACCCAGGATGGGAACTACTGCTTTATATCACGTCTTTAACACACATGTTTTAGCCTCTGCAGTTACCTCTGAGGCCTTGTGTTTAAACACAGTACTGTAGAATGAGCTCCTCCTCTGAGGGGGAGACTGAGGACTGGAGGTGAAGGAGCAGAGAGGAGCAGAGAGAAGTGTCAGAGTGCTAATGAAGCTCAGTGGGACTTTAGGGCGAAAGCGGCCAGACATGGAGGAAACAACTGTAAGTTTTCCTCTGACTGGAAAGGATTGTATTATGGCCAGAGAGCAGTGTTGCTTGAAAATACTGTAATCCATACGGAAAACATGAACTGTTAGAACGTGTTAAAGCTGGTAAAAATGTTCCTCTGTGTCTTCCTAGTGCTCCGAATGACATTTGCAAGATTTCAGAAGGAAAACTAACCAATCAGAGCCGAGCAGTCTCTGGGCAGCTGTCAATCACTGCTCAAGAAACTTGCGCACTCCGATCAAAAGGTCACACTAGGCAGCACTGAAAGTTTGTGATCCGGCAGCCATGTTGGGATCCGTTGAGGAAATACCAAGCACCGCCCACCAGCCGGAGCAAACTTTCTCATTTTACAGCTAAACAGTACACTACAAGATGTTTCTGAAAACATTTGAGGAGAGAAATAGGCATTACAGTAATAGAATATTCAGATTGATATTTAATCAGCGCTGCCTAGTTTGACCGTTTGATCGGAGTTCGCGAGTGATTGACAGCTGCCTCCGTTGAATGAACAGCCAATAGGAACTCTCTCTCTCTGAAATGACCTGTGATCGGCCAAAGTCTCCCGTCACGGGCTAGATTTTCTAAAGCCTGAAAACAGATCCATGAGGAGGAGCAGAAGTCTAGTTTTCTCTCAGAACACTTGAATTACAATATGCTGAAAGTTTATTATGAAATTTTTGCCCAATGATGCCAAAAACGTTCTTCCTACCCCGACTTTAATCTGTTTTTGGGCTACTTTTGAACAGTAAGCTGGGAATCCCACATTGTGGCCCTCTAAAGTTGATATGGAAGCAAATAGTTTACATGCACAGACACAAAGCAGTTGTGTTTCTGGCCACCTGACAAATTTAGGTCTGATATTCACTCTCCTATTAGCTCTGTTTTGGTCTCCACCGACTCTTGAGAAAATATCTGGTTCTTTAGCTGCTAAATGCTCCACTGTGATCACCAGCTCGTCTCTAGGTTTATCTCTCAGGGCAGGTAGCGCACAGTCCATTTATTTCCACTAAACACAGCTGCCTGCTGCTCCTGGAAACAAAGTGGATGAGAGCCATGAGGGTGAACCAAAACAGTAATGTTTTTACAGCGGGCCATAAAACCAAAACTATGGGCGACAAGACATTAAAACAGTCCACACAGGTGAAGGGGAACTGATGATTGTCTGTGGTTTCCCCTTTCATATTACATGTAGTCATTTAATCCATTGTAAATATATAACATATTGATTAGCTCAGCTTTGGCGTAGCATATTTATAGAGTCATAAAAATAAATTACAGATAAGACACAAGCCTGTGTTTGACAATAATGATGTATGATGCAGTCTTTCCACATTTCAGATCTCGCTCATCACTAATGGAGAGGCTGTTTCTGAAAACATTTGAGGAGAGAAATAGGCATTACAGTTACAGAATATTGATTCATAATTGATCAGCGCTGCCTAGTTTGACCGTTTGATCGGAGGTTGCGATGGATTGACAGCTGCCTCCGTTGAATGAACAGCCAATAGGAACGCTCTCTCTCTCTGAAATGATCTGGGATTGGCCAAACACTCCCGTCACCGGCTAGATGTTCTAAAGCCTGAAAACAGAGTTATGAGGAGGTGCAGAAGTCTAGTTTTCTCTCAGAACACTTATATTACAATATGCTGAAAGGTTATTATGGAAATGTTTGCCCAATGATGCCAAATAATATTCTGCCTACTGCAGATTTAACAAAATTGTGACTTTCAAGTTTGGGTTTGGCTCTAAAAAAACTTGAGAAATTGTTAGCAGCCGCGTGTATCTGTTCAGGGATTAAATTATTTTCATTATTGTTTAAAGGGACTATTTGTAACTTTCAGAAATGCTTCTTAACAGCGACACCTGTGGCCGTGAAATCAACGAAAGTCAGCGTCGGGCTCGCGCTTGCTCGCTCTCAATATACCTGAACGAGCATCGCTCAAAACAGTGAGGCGACACAAGTCAGCTAAAACCACAATATCACTCTATATTTCAGCTGCTTGGCAGTAATGTTAGCTGACCAGACGAAGGTCTCTCCATGAACATGATTTAGATCTGATCCTAGTGTTGGCTTTTCCTGCCTAAGTGCAGGCTGATGCAGCGGGGCTCTGCAGCATGTCTCCTCTGCTCTCTCCGCCCGCAGCCGGAGAGAGCAGAGGAGACACCGGCACCCGGTCGGTAACGAGAGGGTAACATAACTCTCTGAAGAGCTCCGTCGCTTCACAAGACACGGGAAAGCTCTGTTGGTCTGGAGGAACTGCAGAATTTATTTCTGCACAAACGTCCCCTGTGCATTCACTAGATATTCTCAGAGCTAAACTCTTCTGCAGTGTGTAGTGAGCGCGCGTTCACGTTTAGAGGTGGAGCGAGACAGCGAGAACGCACGCGCATTCTGAGTGAAGGAGAGCATGCAGCGGAGACGAGGCTCCAGCCTCACGCGAACGCGCATATGCGAACGCGCATGTGTGACGACCCGCTACATTTATGCGCGTACAAAGTTACAAATAGTCCCTTTAAGTAGTCAGTGAGTAATAGAGGGTTATTTGGTGTCGATACAAAAGTGTCCCAACTGACCCCACTCTCCCCTACACTAAAATATGTTTCTGAAAACATTTGAGGAGAGAAATAGGCATTACAGAAACAGAATATTGATTCATATTTGATCAGCGCTGCCTAGTTTGACCGCTTGATCGGAGTTCGCGAGTTTCGGGAGCAGTGATTGACAGCTGCTGTAGAAACTGCTCGGCTCTGATTGGTTAGTTTTCCTTTGGGCGCTGTGAAATCTTGCAAATGCCATCAGGAGCACTAGGAGGACACAGAGGCACTTTATTTTTTTTTCACAGATAATCTATCTCTTGCACTACTGTCAGGATATAGTGACTGTTTTATTTAAATAACTTATTTTTTATCAGATTTGCTCAAAGTTACCGGCTGCAGCTTTAAAGGTCCCATATCATGCTCATTTTCAGGTTCATACTTGTATTTTGTGTTTCTACTAGAACATGTTTACATGCTGTAATGTTCAAAAAAACTTTATTTTCCTAATACTGTCTGCTTGAATATACCTGTATTTATCCTCTGTCTGAAACGCTCCGTTTTAGTGCATTTAAACAGCATTTCAACAGAATTGCGTTGCTAGGCAACAGTTTGGGTCCATGTTTACTTCCTGTCAGCTGATGTCATTTACATACACTGCAACCAGGAATAAACTGGGACACATTTAAAATGTTTACGTTAAAACCGTGTAATGGTCTAAATATTGTATATTTGTGACATCACAAATGGACAGAAATCCTAACGGCTTGTTTCAAACGCACAATTTCGGAATAGGGGCTGTGTGTATTTCTCCGTATATTAAGCACTTCGATACTTTCATAGTATTCATATAGCACTTAAACCTGCTTTATAATATAAAAGACATGAACATCTTACTTTTAACAATATGGGACCTTTAAGTCTGTGACTTTCACCAACTTTTACACACGGCGTCGCACCGGCCTCCTGCCAGGTTATCATCACCTTACCTATTGCGCCTCCTAAAGCTTCCTCCTCTCTCCCACGTGATGTCACTCTCTTGTCGCCATGACCATCGTCTCGGAGGTGAACTCGAACTGATTACTGGAGGACGCGGACTTGCCCCACGAGTAGAGGCTGGGCGGCCGCTGCCTGAACGACGACGTGTACCGGTAGAAGCTCCGGTGTCGGTTCTTCAGGTACTCCCGGTAGTTCTTGGTGAGCAGTGTGTAGAGGAACGGGTTGATGCAGCTGTTGCTGTACGTCAGGCTCGCCACCAGGTAGTTGATGCAGGTGTGCGTGTGCGAGGCCAGGTCCAGGGGCTGGGTCCGGTACAAGGTCAACAGCTGCCAGACCCAGAAGGGCAAGAAGCAGGCCCAGAAGACCAGCACAATGCTGAAGATCAGGATCAGGACCTTCTGCTTCGGAGACCTCTTCCCTCCTCCTCCTCCTCCTCTGCTGCTGATCACAGAGCTGCGCGTGGACTCCACATAGGTGCGCGCTAACTTGACGTAGAGGGATCCGATCACGAGCCCCGGTGCCATGATGCTGGTCCCGAATAGGACCGTCACGTAGATCTTATAAGCCAGGGGGGCCCAGGTCGGCGCGCACATCCTCTTCACGCTCCCGTCCGGCGTGGTCTTGGTGGTCTGGTTCACCATGACCGTCATGGGTACGGTGAGGACTAGAGAGAGGAACCAGACCCCCCACGCCACGGCTTTCCGGTAGCTCTTGGAGCGCCGCACCGTGTCCAGCGGCTTGGTGACGGCCAGGTAGCGCTCCGTGCACATCACGGTGAGCGTAAAGATGCTCGCGTGCATGGTGAGCAGGTCCAGGCTGAGCAGGACCCGGCAGCCCACGTCCCCGAAGTACCAGTCCTTCAGGAAGTATGTGGACACCACGAAGGGGATGGTGGACAGGTAGAGCAGGTCCGCCACGGCCAGGTTCAGGATGGACACGTACATGGACGTGGCGAAGCGGATGGAGTGGCACATCACCACCAGGGTGTACACGTTACCGGACACACCGATGATGTAGACGACCGAGAGGAGAGTCCCGAAGGTGGAGGCGACGACGAGGTCCTGGTCCACAGACCCGGACCCGGAACCGCCAACGACCCGAGAATTGATGGACTTGTTAGTCATCCTCCGCTCCAGTGGGTCTCTCCTTCTTCCTGGTGTGTTTGTTTTTGTTTTTGCTCCGGACAGAAGTTTGTTAAGACGCGCACCGCACCGCACCGCACCGCACCGCCACCGGTACCGGTTGTGTGTTGCTGATCTGTTCTCTGCGCGCACTGCCTGCTGCTCTTTGCTCCTGACGTCACCACGTGAAGGACACTAGCACTGAAGATGTTCTATCCAAACTGTGTATAACTGTAAACATGCTATAGAAATATGAGTGTGTGGGAGAGAAAGGAGAGGATCTTGGACACAGAAATAAAGTTTAGTAATCACTGAGTGTGCACCTGATGCAGAAAACCAACTGTTAAAGCCTCAAAGAGTCATTGTTAGGCGCAGATTTGCTGCAGTAATTATTAAAAAATCGACTTTATATCTCCCAATTAATCTCCCATGTGCCATCTTCAGACTGATAAGGACGAGTTGAACCAGCACAGATAATTAAATGCACTGACCACACTTGCACAGGCACTGATTCCATACCAGAGATCCAATTAATGTCCCTTCTTGTGCATATACCTCAACATTATCAGTAGAAGTATAATGAGCAGTCCACTGATTGTTCCGCAGAAAGTTCACCTACAAATGATTAAAGATGATTATCATGTGATGCAGAGATGGTTTGAAATGCCAGTGAGACTATGTAGAGAAACAAAATGTCATATTAATCTGTTTTTGTTAATAAATTCAGGAAGTCAGTTCAATTAAGGATCTCTTTTCATTTCAAGGACAACACTTAAATAAATCAGGTACTTTGCTATTAGATGAATTAGATGTTGCCACAATTATGTTAATTTTAAAGGCGGGCCCATTATTATTATTATTATTACTATTATTATTATTATTTTGAGGTTTTTCTATCATTCTGTATCTTCCCAGTGGTGTTCCTTATGTATTCAAATCCCAACATTCACATTTTGGTCAAATTAGGAATGTTTTGGCGCCAAAATGCTATTGTCCCAAGCCCTTCTAAAAATGTTTCCCTGTGTGACCTGACGTAGGTTTCTACATGATGACGCTGCCACATACAGTATATACATCTTTATAGTCAGTGTATCAATACAGTAACTTAGATGGCAGTCAGCATGCTCCCAGTTTGGAGAAGGAGACAGGAGTACCGGCACAGAAGCTAAGCAATGTACTGCTGTGGTCGCCACGTTAGTTCAGATCCGAAAGTCACACAATAACACAAACAAATTAACCGATCAGTGCAGAGGTAGACTAGCAACTCCTGTGTTCTGTGAGGTGAAATGACTGTTTTTGTGAATGGAGTCTGGTGGCTTTGAAAACAGCAATATAACAGCACAGTCGCACAGCATTTCGTGAAATAGTCACGAAATTTAATATATTGATTTGTGTACATTGACACAATTTTTTTTCATGATGGTCATCACGAAATCAATTCGTATGTTATCCACGTAATCGTGAACCAGGAAGTATAAAAAGCGGCGAACACCACATAGGGAGGAGGTCGGTGTGGATGGGTGGGTCAAAAAATACAAGACTTTTGTCCAGGAGACCGCGGTTGGTGTTGGTGTCCCGTGTGAAACCACAAGTCAAAGTTGATTTATTTGTCAAGTAACTTTGTACTGAAGTTACGGCACTTCCGATGTTATTTTAACCCAAACCACAATCTTTTCTTAAACCTAAGTAGTTTTGTTGCCTAAGCCTAACCAAGTTGATCTATTCCTAAGCCTAACTAAGTAGTTTTATTTTGAAAAGACTCATGTGGAAATTGACACATGCATCACGTGTTGCTGGACATTTCGTAGGAGAAAGCACAAAAAAAATATGTTATTGTAAGTCGTGCTGAGCGACACAAAAAAGGGGAATTCGTGTCTATGTACACCAATCAAATAGATCAAATTTCGTGACTATTTCAAGAATATAACGGCTTCGGTTTCCTGTCAGAAATGGCTTTCTGATGGCGAGGTAAAGCGGGGAAAATATTCTAAATATAGTGTTCACTTAAACTGACATTGATTTTTTTAGATGGCTAAAATACTTTTTTCTGCTGCTCCTGTTCACAGCCACTTTACCTCGCCGTCAGACAGCCCTTTCTGAGGGTGAACTCGAGCCGTTATATCGCTCTCTTCAAAGCCACCAGACTCCATTCACAAAAACAGTCATTTTACCTCAGAACACGGGAGTATACATACAACCCCACTTCAAAAAAATTCATACTAAGCCTTTCAGTTATTTCCAAACATAGCACCGCTAACGTTGACTCGGTTAGTGCTAGCGTTCACATTATTCATAACCTTATTGATTAGCTTACTTTGGTAACCTACGTCACTGCTGTTTGCTAATGGCTGAGTGGACGTTTCCATTTGAAAAAACACCGATATACGCAGATGGACCCGCGCCTTAAGCATCACTACATCCAATAGACCTATAACACCAAACAGATAACACCTACAGCATGTGCCCCATATTATTCATTAATTTGTCCTTATCTTGTCCTTTCTTTTTCTCATTTCAGTTGGCTCTTGTGCAGATCCCTCTTGTCTTCTTAAATCGATGAGGATGTTCTGAGCCAGCAATCATGGGCCAATAATCTTTCTCAGTCAGTGGAGGTGTCCTCACACTCCATCCATCCACGGGTGACTGATCTCCGAGACCGACGACGGTACTGTACCATCCATCCTCGAAGCTAAAAAAGACTCTTGGGCACTCTGTGCGGAGTATGTGTGCGCATCAATCACAGTTTTACATTCGGCTCATGGGCAAGAGCAGAGCCATAAATGTAACAGTCATTAGTTGGGTCATGTTGGACTGAAGGGTGGGGGGGTATGAAACTGCGACCACCACCGTAGTCTGTATCTGTAATATCTGTTTTCAGTTGCTTGTCACATTGTCCGTCCTCCCTCCTACGAATCACACACACACTCCTCTTCCTGGGATAAATGATTGTATCAGATGCTACAGGACACGGTTTCCTGTACAGCAGGTGCACCGCAGGAACACTTGTACTTCCTCTGATCTTGTGCGGCTCTGCACTTGTCAGGCGGATTCTTACAGGACAATAAGAATCGGATAGATTTGAATCTGAACAAAAGCAGATTGTGAAGAAAGAAAAAATGTCAGTCTGGTCATGCCTGATGTGTTACATCACGCTGTTGTCTCCATGCCCTTCAAAATGCTGCTGTTGACTTGAGCATTGTGACAAACGCAATGCAATCTGAGTTTGAATGTAAGCAGCAGGAGTGAGACTATTGTTGAACATGTACACAATTCTTTAGAGGTGTGCAGAATATGCAGAGGCCAGAAGAACAGTATCTCTGTTATATAATTGACTTCCTGTAAGGATTTCTTTTGAACTAACACACTAAAGTTTATATTCGTGTTTCTCATCCAAAGGTATTGTGTGTATTTTAGCCTAATAAATGTGTCCAATGTAAAACATTTGCGAGGGAATTTTTTTTGTAAAGCAAGGAATCTCTGTCTGCGTGTCCTTTGCATATCTACAGAACCATTCATCCGATCTACTTCACACAATAGACTGTATATAAGAAGTGGACGTAGTCTCCATGATGTCACCCATTGGTTTGTGGACTACGGTTTTGAAGCCTCGAGTTTTGAAGCATTTTGGCCATCTTGGTTTCTGGGAGTCGCCATCTTGTTCTTTGCATCCAGAAGTGAAACGAGTGGGTGGAGCAAAGTACAATGGAACGCTGAATAATAATTTTTTAGGCGACCAAAATGTTGCAATTAACTGTCACGAATTGAAAACACACTGTGAAAGTTTCTAAGACGAAAATGTGGACAACACCGTGGTAGCAACCTGTCAATCATAAGGTAGCCCTGCCCCTAAAGCATCCCCTGCTTTATGGTCTATTTGACTCTAAATGGGACCATAATTTACTAAATGAACATCATTCTGTATTAAAGAAGACTTGAAACTAACGATTGAGATCATAAACTCACGTTTACAATGTTTAATGAGGTAATAAATGAAGTGAGAAGTAGGCTCATTTTCTCATAGACTTCTATACAATCAGACTTCTTTTTGCATCCCTGCTGGATATTAGAAAGAATGCAAGTTTAAGGCACTTCATTGGCATTAGTCTTTACAGTCCGCAGCTCATTGACTGCAGTTCACTTTTGCTGCTGGATACTGGATGTACTAACCTTACACCAAACTATTCTTCATGAGTCAACAACTCAACAACGCAAAAACTCCACAAGGTACCTTTAATGTATTTAGTACTGCTTATCTTTTTAAAAAAGAGTGTTTTCAACATGTGTGCAAGTTTTTTTTGTTTAGTTTAGTTTTAACTTACTTACTTTTTTGGTGAGGGTGACACATTCAAAACCCCATTTTCCCCATGTTGTACCACTTAAACTGCTAAAGGCAGTGTTGTAATGCTGATGTGATTATTTCATAATAAAAGCGAGCCACAGACCCTGCAGCACAGGAAGTCGGCAGAATTAAAATACTGTATAGATCCCACGGCCTCATAAATATAGGATACGTTTTTTTTTTTCACACTTTGTCACTAAAGCAGAGAGATCTGTGCTTATTTTCCCCTTGTGACTTTGTATAAAGAGGTCTGAATGCACATTAAGTAGCATTTAAATGGAATGAGGCACCCAAATCATGGGAATCGGGGTGATGGGTCAAAGGAAGAAAAGGAGGGAACAGGAAAAGTGAAGTTTTCTAAAACTACAACCAGTTTTAGCTTCATTGCACTGGCTCACTATCCATGTCAGATCAGACTTGAGGTGCTTCTCATGACCTATAAGATTGTAAATGGGCACGCTCCTTCCTACTTGTCCGATCTACTTAAACTGTATGCTCCAATCAGGACTCTCCGCTCTCAGAATACAGGGCTCCTGTCTGTCCCCAGAGTGAAAAAGAAGTCAACAGGCCAAAGGGCCTTTTCTTATCGAGCCCCCGTCCTCTGGAATAACCTCCCTTTGGGCATCAGACAGTCTGATTCTGTGGAGGCCTTTAATTGCAAACTCAAAACCAATCTTTTTGTCCTAACTTTCAATTAGTTAGTTGTTTTTTATTATTCGGCTGACCTTCGGACCTCGCTCTGCCTCTCCTGACTGTTGGTGCCTCATTTCACATGACGGACCCAGACCTTCGCTCTGGGAAATTTAGCCTCTAATTTTAGCCATCAATTTAATTTAGTCCAAGGGGGCTTATTTGCGTGGGAAACATATGTTTACATTACAAAAGCAACTGAACTAAAAAACAAAACTCTTGTCCTCTCTCTAGGTTCCATGTTGGAGAGGAGGTTGTGTTGCTCTGGCTCTATCTATTTGGCATGGAGAGGAGGTCGTGTTGCTCTGGCTCTATCTATTTGGCGTGGAGAGGAGGTTGTGTTGCTCTGGCCCTATCTGTTTGGCGTGGAGAGGAGGCTGTGTTGCTCTGGCTCTACCTGTTTGGCGTGGAGACGAGGTTGTGTTGCTCTGGCTCTACCTGTTGGCGTGGAGAGGAGGTTGTGTTGCTCTGGCTCTATCTGTTTGGCGTGGAGAGAGGTCGTGTTGCTCTGGCTCTATCGGTTTGGCGTGGAGAGGAGGTTGTGTTGCTCTGACTCTACCTGTTTGGCGTGGAGAGGAGGTTGTGTTGCTCTGGCTCTATCTGTTTGGCGACGCCTGGAAGCTGCTTGACATCTTCCTGGATCCATCTCTTCATATATGTTTCACATTATACGTATCATTTTTATTTTGTCATGGATTGTCTATGTTGTATCTATATTATGTTAGTTGTACACACAACATTTTTCCTAATCCGATGAGAGGGTCGTACTGTAAAGGACGAAGGGTGTTGTATCCTATACAGATTGTAAAGCCTCCTGAGGCAAATTTGTGATTTTGGGCTATACAAATAAAATTGACGTGACTAGAATAGGGAAGAAGAGAACCAAGTAGAAAGATGTGGTACTTTTCTGGTAAAGAAGAAAATAAAATGTCACCTCTATCTGCATGAATAAGAAGTGTGAGGAGACATGGATTTCTGTGTACAGTATGTATCTGTCTCTAAGCCGAGGTGGCGATGTGAGGTAAAGGCCTGGCTCTATTTCCAGACACTATAAGCTTGAGAAGCCTTACGCAAGAGGCGAAATGTTCAGCAAGTTACAGTCTGAAAAAAGGGAGGGAGAGGGGGGGGGATAATTCACAGTTGTGTAATAATGTAAAAATAGCTCCACTGTTACAATTAGATAAGTTTCTTCTCAGAAATCCTCGGTCGCAGTGCCACCCGTCAGCTGATTGACAGACGCTGTGGCAACGGTCGGCGAGCAGCAAATGACATCACGTCTGCTGCTTCTTCTGAATTGGCAAGTGGAAACAACATCTGCTGTTTGATCATGCAACACACACCCTGTGTGTAGCTGACAGATGGAAATAAGATGAGGTGTTTGATACATTATTTACTAGGTGCTTGATATCCAGATTGTGGAATAACACAGGAGTACAGATGTGGAAAGGTCAGACTCATTAGTCAAAATTTTTCCACTGAACTCACTTTGGTGCATTATGCCATGAGGGGGTTGTAAAGAGGTTCTCTGTGTATATAAATGATCATCTTTTTGCT